>NC_091746.1:70863688-71091188 GCF_043380555.1 Nothobranchius furzeri | reverse complement strand
TCCAACCCGTTCTGACCTAAATCCTCCAGATGGAGCATCAGGGTTAGTACCTTCATCACATGCACACGTCTGCTGCCCCCTGGTGGAGGATCTTCAGATGGAGAGGGCCAGTTTCATTCATTACTGTTAGGATAAATGGGAATTCGACAAATGGAGCTGGTTTAACCTGCTTCACGTAATGCCTGACGACAGTTCCTGATCTCTGAGTTCTTCTGTTGGCGTAGATAAAACCTTCGGGTTCCTTGATGAAGCTTCTGTCACCAAAGACTCGAGATCCCAGGAAGGTGAGGGAAACGGCAGCTGGACTTCCGTTTCATTCTGAAGACGAGCTTTCTCCGTTCAAGCGTTTTAACCCTTAGAGCTTGATTAGCGAGCCTGTGCTCCGGTTGGTCATCAGGGTTCTGGTTGTCCTGGTCCGCGTGTGAGATGTGGGTGGTGTCTGGGTCTGTGGGAGACTTTCTCTGTTCAGAAGCTGGTCCTCCCTGACCTCAGAGGGACCCTATGAGTGACCTGTCCTCTTGTTTCTGAGATGTTTTTAGAAGATTAAATTGAAGGTTTGAGGTTTAAAATGATCAGAAGGTTTTGGGAGACGTCCTCCGTCTCCTGGTGGTGTTTGGACCAAGCGTCCGGCTGATGATCTGTCAGCGTCTCTGTCTGCAGACACAAACCTGTTATTGAGTCCTAGCTTGTGTCACTGGACGTCACCAGGACGCACGGCTGGGTGGAGTCTGTATGACATCACTCCTGTGGGGTTAAAGGGCGTCGCCGTGACACACAGCAACAAGCTCTCAGCTTTAGTGTGTGTGTGTGTGTGTGTGGCTCAGCGAGGACCGTGTTTTCACTTTGACTCACGTCTGACTCGCTAATTCCTTCCTGACATCATGAGAGCGTTTAGAGGAAACTTCTAACCAACAAGCGGTCGTTTGTCCGAAGCAGCAGAAACAATCATTCATCTAACAGAGCTTCAGGCGTTCCTTTCATCCTGTTGGATCAGGACTCCAGTGAAAAAGCAAAGAAAGTGAAGCTGACCTGCAGCAGCAGGACCAGGCTGAAACATCTTCATCTTCATGAGAAAACGTGGAGTCGGGCTCTGAAACAATTCCATTGGGAGCTTCAGGAAGTTCATCCACGACTCACTGATTTAAATCGCTGCTCCAGCTGTCTCAGTTCTGAAGGTCCAGATGGTCCAGCTCCATCCACAGATGTCCAATGGGATCTAGATCAGGGTTTAGAGAGGACCACTTCAGACGAGCCCGTGTTTGGTTCTGATCCATTCTGGGTGCTTTTAGCTGGCTGTGGTTTGGCCAGGACCTGACCAACATGTTTGGTTGTGACAGTCTCAAGGTTTCATTGGACCCTGGACGGATTCAGGACTTCCTGTTCCAGATTCACCAAAGCAGGTCCAGAACGGAGCCAACCCCTTCCTTGTTCCAGAGAAGGTCAGCGTTGTTAGAGCTGAGGTCCGGTTTCATCTTGTCAGTCCAGAGGACAATCTCCCTGTGGCTCCTCAGCATGTCTGGTGAATTCTGGTTTGGTTTCCCGGATCAGCAGAGGAGTCCTCCTCATGTCCGCCTTGCCTACCAGGGACAGATGGTGTGGTCGGACTCTGACGAACCTTGACCCTGGAGTTGACCTGTAAACTTGGAAGTTGATCTGAAATCACATTTTCTTTCCTGTTGTCCTCTTGTGTCCACGTCCAGGGAGGTTGTCCACAGTAGAAGAAGAAAGTATCATTTCTAAAGCCCCTCTCAAGATAAAAATCACGAGGCGCTTCACAAAAACAAAAAACTTAAAAATATAATAAAGAATTTAGAAAATGGTTAAAAATATGTTTAAAATGAGCAAAAAATAGACAATTGTGATTAAAAATGTTAAGAAAGAGAGTGAACAGGAAAGAGGGAAATCAGTGGATCCTGAGGAAGGTGGAATAGGTGGGGAGAGCAGAATAAAGAGAGAGAGGTGAAGAAGGTCATACAAAAGCCAGCTTGAACAAATGAGTCTTCAGCTGCTTTTTAAAGGAGACCACTGAGTCCACTGATCTCAGGCTCAGTGGGAGAGAGTTCCAGAGTCTGGGGGACACAGCAGCAGATGATCTGTCACCTTTGACCTTTAGCCTGGTGCTGCACAACCCGTAGGCTTTGATCACTGGACCTCAGGGACCTGCTGGGGGTGTAGGGACTAAGAAGATCACCAATGTAAGATGGTGCTTGTCCATGTAAGGCCCTATAGACCAGAACCAGGATCTAGAAATGAACCCTGAAGTTGACTGGCAGCCAGTGAAGCTGGAGGAGAAGCGGGGTGATGTGGGTGTGTTTGGAGGACTTGGTCAGAAGCCGAGCACAGGCGTTCTGAACCACCTGTAGACGGTTCAGGAGGTTCTGCTCAGACATGTGAAAAGAGAGTTACAGTAGTCTAAGCGTGAGGAGATGAAGGTGTGGAGAACTGTCTCAAGTTCAGAGCGGGACAGAATGGGACTCAGCTTAGCAACGTTCCTGAGATGGAAGAAGGAAGAGCGAACAAGAGAACTGACATGAGAATCCAGGGTGAGAGCTGGGTCAAAGGTCACGCCAAGATTCCTGACAGAAGGTTTGGTGTGAGAAGCAAGCTGACCAAGAGAGTCTCTGACTTTGGGAACCAGCTTGTCTGGGGCACAGATGAGGATCTCAGTCTTATCTTCATTCAGCTGAAGAAAGCTCCCAGCTGTCCAGGTTTTGATAGAGTCTAAGCAGGTGTGTAACAGCTGCAGCTTAGAAATCTCATGGGGCTTAAAGGAGATGTACAGATGGATGTCATCTGCATAAAGATGGTAGGAGACTCCTTTGAAGGAGCTGAGGATGTGCTGAAGAGGAAGCAGATAGAGGAGGAAGAGCAGAGGCCCCAGCACAGAACCTTGTGGGACACCATGGGTAAGGGAGGTGGTGGAGGACCTAAACTTGGAGACGGCCACAGAAAAGGAGTGCTCAGAAAGATAAGAGGAGAACCACTCCAGAGCAGTTCCTGATAGGCCTACCCAGTCTCTCAGCCTCTCCAGAAGCAGGTGATGGTCAACAGTGTCAAAGGCTGCAGTCAGGTCCAGCAGGACCAGAACAGAACGGTCCCCTGCATCACTGTGAGTCAGAAGGTCATTAGAGACCCTAAGAAGAGCTGTTTCAGTAGAATGAGCTCTACAAAAAGCTGACTGGAAGCTATCATAGATGTTATGTTCAAGTACGCTGGACCTTCTACTTCAAAATGTCCAACTGGAGTCAAGAAACATCAAGCAGCTCAAAGATTGGTCTTCAAGCCTTCCCATTTACCGTGCTGGTCTGTAATAGTCTTTATAACCTCCAGAGACATCCATGTCCAGTGGTACACACCCTGATACCAACAGCACTTTGACTACCTGTCAGCCCCCAGTCCCACTGAGGAGACCCGAGATGTGAGTCTCACTCACATTCAGATGCTCAGTCATCCTAGCATCTTATCTCCAGGCAGAAGTAGTGGCTGATGACAATAACTCGTTTCATAAAAAATGACTTCTTAGTGAGGTTAAAGGTTAGATTTCATCACAAGTCTATCGTTGATCTGGCAGCTGTAAAATAGCCTGGTGTGTATGTGTGTGTGTGTGTGTGTGTGTACGAGTGTGCATGTGTGTGTGTGTGAGTGTACACATGTGCGTGTGTGCACGTGTGAATGTTTGTGTGTGTGTGTGTACACATGTGCGTGTGTGTGTGTGTGTGTACGCGTGTGCATGTGTGTGTGTGTGAGTGTGTGCATGTGCGTGTGTGTACACATGTGCGTGTGTGCACGTGTGAATGTTTGTGTGTGTGTGTACACATGTGCGTGTGTGTGTACACGTGTGCGTGTGTGTGTACACGTGTGCATGTGTGTGTGTGTGTGTGTACACGTGTGCAAATGTGTGTGTGTGTGTAAGCGCGTGTGTACGTGTACGCGTGTGCATGTGCGTGTGTGAGTACGCGTGTGTGTGCATGTGTGTGTGTGTACGCGTGTGCATGTGTGTGTGTGTGTGTGTGTGTGTACGAATGTGCGTGTGTGTGTGTGTGTGTGTGTGTGTGTGTACGCGTGTGCATGTGCGTGTGTGTGTACGCGTGTGTGCATGTGTGTGTGTGTGTGTGTGTGTGTGTGTGTGTACGCGTGTGTGTGTGTGTGTGTGTTAATGTTAGAGCTAATAAATACAGACAAATCAGCATCATAAACAAACGTCTGGTTTTACTCGGATTTGTCGGCTTTAATTTGGGACCTTTAATCTGCTTCAGCTGTAAATCTGAGAGCTGCAGCAGGTAGAGACGAGACGTTTAATCTGCTGTTGGCTCCGCAGCTTCATCGCGTCTCGTTACCGAAACAACTTCTATTATCAGAGTCCTTTCTGTTTCAGAGTCAAAACACAACTAATTCAGCTGATTAGAGTCAGATTATTTATCACAACCATTTCAGACGCTGAACAATCATCACACCTTCAACATGGTTACTTCTTTCACGGTCTCAGTGTTTGCTTTTGCTGATCGTTGCTTATTTTACTGTTTCTTTTATTTATTTACTGTGCTTATACTTTGAAACCAGACCTGCTGCTGGTGCTTTTGTTTTGAAATCAAACCAACTGTTGGATTCTTTTACTTTGAAATCAGGCCAGTGGTTGGTGCTTTAATTTTGAAACCAGACCTGCGGTTAGTGCTTTTATTTTGAATCAAACCAACTGTTGCATTTTTTTACTTTGAAATCTGAACAGTGATTGATGCTTTTATTTTGAAATCAGACCAGCTGTTGGTGCTTTTATTCTGAAATCAAACCAGTTGTCTGTGCTTTTACTTTGAAATCATTGTCTGTTTATTGTTTAATTTCTTTGAAGGTAAAATGTTTTTGGTGCATCATGACTTGTTTGTTGTTAATGACCTTTGACCTTTAGGAAACATCGATGTACTTATTGACCATTTAAAGAAGGATTCCAGGTGGAATTCACTAGAAGGCCAGACTCTCATGCTGCAGCGAAACCGGCCCTGAACGCAGCACGGCTGCTGATTCTGGAGACAAAACATGTGAAGCTTTGTTATTATTTTTAGACGAGCCGCGACCACGACGGCCAGAAATTAGTTCATGGCCCCGTGAACCCCCCCCCCGGATCCGATCGGATCAGCTTACGCTCAGCTTCCCATCCCACCGCGCCGACCAAACAGGCAGCAGCACGCATGTACTGTTGCTCTGCGTGATTTAATGCAACACCTGGGGGGCCTGTAACACACACACACACACACACACACACACACACACACACACACACACACACACACCGTCTGACTGGACCACGAGTCCAAGCGGTGAAGCGGTGGATCAGAACTTGTTCAGACTCGTTCCTCCAGACCCTGAGGTCGTGGGATCTGACCTCCAGGTCTCTCTGGTGGACTCTAGTCTCTGATCCACCTCACAGTTTCATCTCCTTGTCCCAAAGTCCAGAGGACAACGATCATTGACCTTTGACCCCCACTGTCCCGGAACCATGCGTACATGATAGCAAGCTTTTGTGAGTGTGTGTAACCCGGTGACCTCTGACCCCCCTCTTCCATAGATCTAAGTCAGGATCAGTGTGAGAGCTGCTGGTGGGTTAGTGCCTTGCTCCGGGGCTCTGGGACCCCTCCTGGTTGTGTTCTGGATCATGTGCTTCCTGTCTACAGATTGATCACTCCGGTGTGTGTTTAACCTACTTAGGCAGAGCGCGAGCGCGCTAAGCCGAGCCCCCTGCAGGATTTAACATTTCCAACTGTCAGGACGAATTAACCGGCACTAATTCCACTTTCATCCCTCGCCGGGCTCCTCGCAGTGACTCACGGCTCCGTGACGAGGACGTTGGAGAGCTTCTGAGAGGGATTCGTTTAAATATCCATGAAGATGAGAGTCTGATCTGCTCCCAGGGGGCTTCAGCAGGAGAAGAAAGCATCCGGGTTTCATTTACGGAACAATTATTCAGGAGGAGATTCGGGATTATTGGAGTGAAAATCAACAAAGTTATTCCTGACGAGTTAGAAAACAACCCACAGACTGCTCTGATTCCAGATCACAACACACACTCATTTCAATAAAAACATGTTGTTCATGAGTTTATTCTGGATTCTATGCTGTTTTATTAGCTTTAGGTTGGTTTTTATTTTTATTTTGATGTTTTTTTTCCTTTTAATCATTTAATCACATCACCCCAAGAATAAAATAAATTAAATTAAAATAAAATACAATTAAATACAATAAAATAAAATAAAATAACATTAAATTAAAAATAAAATAAAATTAATTTAATATAATAAAATAAAATTTAATTTAATAAAGCCTCTAGACGCTAAGTTTCAGACAAATTTAACTAATTTCCAGTGAACTATTTTATTGACCTTCTTTGGGACAGAAACATTAAACTTCATATTTTTCTTAGATCCATTTTTTTAATGAATAAAAACACGACTAACGGCCCTTTAAAGGGTTAAAATAGAGCAGAAAAACGAAGAATCTGTGGTGTTTTAATCTTGCTTTATAGTTTTCAGTGTTTAACGACGTAAACGTTGACTTCATAAATCCAGACTGTGACAAGGAAAACGACGGTGGACTCTCGTTTCGATTTGAAGGAATTTAGAGATGAAGACACCAACCAACAGAAGGAGTTGAGTCGTGTTTGTTTTTGTTCGTTGACGGATTCAAAAGTTGAGCTCAACTCTGGAAGGAAACATCAGCAGGTGGAGGTGTTTAGCTGCACAGCTGCAGCAGCACATCCGCCCTGTGTTCACCACAAAGTGGGTAACATTTAAATGAGCCCCCGTCTCCTCCAACCCAGAAAGAACCTCCTCCATGAATTATAGATGAGCGTGAAGCGGATTAATTATGGTGCCGTAAAACCTGTAGCTGCTGTTCAGACCGACACTAATGCTAATGACAGAGGAGCGGCGGCAAGCCTGCAGCGCTTGGGAGGAAAATACTAACAAATCCAGACTGACCTCCACTCTATCTGCTACCCACAATGCACTGCTGCGGCCCATTAGCACCAGATTCAGTCAACTATTAAAACGTTCTCAAACTAAAGTAAATATAGAAAAACGATTCAACAAACGTCTCATTCTGTCCGTGGGAGTGGGAGTTATATCAGGCTTTTAATAAACCCAAATAACAACCCTAAAGGGGTTCGCGCCCATGGAGACGTGGGCGGGGTTTAAACCTGCTCTGGTGGAGGGAACGGTTTCGTTTTCAGGACTGGAGACAGGAAACTAGGAATTTTGAGACAAAAATCCCTCCACCCCCCCGTACTGTTATTGTTCCACCCCCATTCACCCAGTGACCGTCAAAAGTCTGATGGTTTGGCGTGTGTGTGTGTGTATGTGAGGCAGGGACGAAATTTTGATTTCAGAAGTGGGGGGGACACAGCAGGCTTGTGCGGATTTGGGGTGGGGGTGTTATGTAAAGACCCTTTGACACGTCACATGCCCATCTCAATAATTTTTCCATCCTCAATATATATATATATATATATCAAAGTTAAAAAATGTACAACTCTATTATCATTAATATTTATTATCATTATTGAAGTGCAGTTTTGGCTGTTGACAATGGATAGGCCATTGTATTTATTGTTTTGGGTCTTTTTTTATTGTTTTTGGTGCAACATTTTCTAACAGGGAGTGAGATTCTTTTTTTTATTTAATTTTTGTTTGTTATTTTTATTCATTTAGAAGTTCTGGTTCTGGACATTTCAATGTTAAATGAAGGTTTATTTGTTGCATTTTAAAGGGTGTACTTGCATTATTATGATATATTAACATTATATTAGTGGTTATTTTGGTCTAGATAATGTTGACAATGATATCGTTTATCATCAACAATTTGTTGGACAAAATATCATCCAGCAAAATTTGTTACTTTCCCAGGCCTGGTCAAAAGTATAAAAAGTATTTATACATAAACGGTCCCTCCTGAGATCTGGCCGTTATTTCATTTGCTGTGTTAGAGGACATGCTGAACTAATGTTTTACACATGATCATCACCCTAACATTTGTCACAATGATCAATTTTATGTCTATCGTATCTTCATTATTTCAACCTCACCTGTGAGCCTCCAGCCTCTGCTCCATCTCCTCCAGGCTCTCGTCCTCCATCTCCTACAGCCTCTCCTGCTGTACCTTCACCGGTCTCTCCTCCTGCATCTCTGTCAGTCACCTGAAAAAAAGATGCATGAACTATAAACAGTGGGAGATTTTGGAATGGAACAAACAGAAATATTTACAGGATGGTTCTAGTATGATTCACAATTATTATTAATATAATGTGTAAATTATTCATTACCAATTTGAGTGTATAAAAACATATTAAATATGTTTTTCCCTTAAACGTGTTTAAACAGTTGTTGCATTTCAACACACAAAAAATAAATGGAAAAAATAAGATAAATCTAATGAAAAGAGTACATCTTTGACATTAAGCTTAAAAAATCTGTTGACGATGATGATACTGTTCATTTTTCAGAGCTTTTTAATGTGAACATATACATTGCAATAGATAAGTTTACAATAAAGTTAAATGATAAAAGTTTTGAAGTTACACTTCTACTACTACTAGTAATAATAATCATGATAATAGTAATAATAATAATAATAAATAATAATAATTATAATAATACGAATAAATTGTGTCTGAGGAGTCAGTTATGTGGAGGAGATGAGTTTGTAAAAGTTAGTTTTGAGTATGTTTGTGAAGGAGGAGGTGAGTCTGAGCTTAATGCAGCGGTGTCACATGTTCCAACTTACGTTTTGACTTTGAAAGGAGTCTCTTATATCCACTTTCGTTTCTTGACATGCTGCCGCCTGGCTGTGCATAACTACCAAAGACTCACAAATGAACACTTATTCAAATGTTATGTAGTGGAAGCTGAGCTGAGCTCTGATATTACACAGCGTCTAGTTGACGATGTGACTCAGTACCGGTGTTCCCTAGCGGCTCCAAACTAGCAAAACAACGTGAGCACGTTCTGTTTACAACTTGAGTGACAGCAGCAACAGCCAATAATACGTTAGCAAGTATCAGCAGAGCCAATAGATTAGCTTTTGGGTGGGTCTAATAGGAAACCGGTTTCCGTTTCGGTCCTAGTGCTCAACGAAATCCATTTAATGGAGCGTAACATTGTTTTTGGACGGAAAAAAGTGAAGGGGACCGAAACTGCCTTTTGAAAAAGTGGGGGGGACATGTCCCACCCGTCCCCCCCCAAAATTACGTCCCAGATGTGAGGGTGTGTGTGTGTGTGTGTGTGGGGGGGGGGGGGGGTCTTATTAGCTCCTCACAGTGACTGTTTCTGTCGCTCTGTGAATCTCTTCCTGTCAGGGAAACGCTCCCTACCTCAGCTTTGCGTTTGCAGAGACACTCGACAGCAACCTGTCAGGCTGCAGGCCTGGCTCTGGGTACAGGATAATTCCTGGACGTCAAACTGCCCTGAGGCTAAATCCCATCATTCCTAAGGGGAGACCCCTTAAATCTGGTCCGGAGCAGACTTCCTAAATAAATATATAAATAAAACTGAAGGCCTTAACGACTAAAACTTTTGAGTAAAATCATCTCTTGGATAATTAAAACCTGTGTTTGTGTCATCACAAGTCTTTCAGTTAGCGGTTAGCCTGTTAGCTAACTCCTACGTATCCATTCTGGCCTTAACGCTCAAGGAAGGATCTAACCTACATGATCCTATCATAAAGACTGTCCGCTCAGTAGGTGCTGTAGGTGAAATGAAGGTGGATTTCTTTACCTGCCGACAGTTTCAGCTGTAAGAGAAGCCAAAACGTTCAGCAGGTAAAGAAATTCACCTACATTTCATCTGCAACACCTATTGGACGGACATTCCTTATTATATTAACTACGTTTACAAAACAAACCAGGTAGGACCGGCGTCGGTACCAGATCGGCCCGGGGTCCCGCGTCTGCCGATGACATCACAGTAGATGATTGGCTGAACGTAAGACTTACGGAAGTTACGATACCACGTTCGTAAAAGCTACGTTAGCACGTTGGCAATGGTGATTTTGAGTGGCCAGAAGGATTGACGGTTGTAGTCTTAGCGGTTGTAGTCCTGTAGTACAAAACTCAACACTTTTCAGAGAAAATATGTTTGAATTTCCAAAGTAAATGTAAAATAAAAGCAAAGATACCAACTAATAAACGGTGACCCTCAAAAGCTCTTGGTTTTGATGGAATGGGGCAAAATTAAAGGGACTTCATGAAGTTTAGAATCTTTATGCTTGCGATTGCCCCCTCAGGCCAAAAGCGTAACGGCAGCTTCAATAGTAGGCTCGTGCACGAGGTGCGCATGCTGTACGTGCACACTCCTTAACGAAAATAACAGCTGAGACAGTCCCGTGTGTGTGTGTGTGTGTGTGGGGGGGGGGGGGGGGGGGAGGACAGAGGACAGGAGAACGCGCAGCTATTTAATTAAATAATGTGGTTCTGTACCTTTCTCTTCAGCACAGCCGACAAACGTTTATGATGGGTCAGACCACCTGCATGCTCAGATCATTCCCTTCCCTTGCTTGAAAAATTGTTCCAAAATAAAAGTTGAACCCACATTTGAATTTGAATCAGCCATCGCTATTGGCTAAGAGGTACACTATGATGTTAGCTGGTACATTATGATGTCACAATGTTATTGTGAGCCTGTTTGTGTGTATTTAGTGGCTCTGCCCTCTCGGTCTGCCAGGCAACATCATTTGTTGCATTTTTCAGACATGAATTGGGAGTGGAGTAAGTTTCTTGTAGGGGTGACTTGCTCTTTAAATAATAAACAGTTGATTTAATGTAAATTTGTAGATTGGCCAGTAATTTCACACACGTTTCACATAATTTCTGGTGATAAATTAATTTAAATTACATTAAAATTTAAATTAATTCATGATCGGAGTCATGGGTTTGATTCCAGCTTCCTCCAGGAGTATTCTGCTGTTGTGTCCTTGGGCAAGACGCTTCACCCAACTTGCCTGTGTTGGTGGTGGTCAGAGGGGCTGACGGCGCCAAATGGCAGCCTCGCCTCTGTCAGACCGCCCCAGGTCGGCTGTGGCTACAAAGTAGCTTACCATCACTAGCATTGTGTGCATGAAAGCGTCTTTGAGTGTCCTAAACAAGCGCCATATAAGTTCAATGATTATTATTATTTGAAAACCCAAAACCTATGAGGAGCCTTTTGAGAGCCGAAAGCGTCGGTTCATTTTGGTGAGCTTAGCCGTAAGAACCGGTTCTCTTAAAAGAGCCGGGGTTCCCATCACTATCATTTAGTACCTGCTTTGATGTGGTTCCAAGCAGTACTGAGCCAGGCCAAAAAACAAAAAAACATCAGATTGTCACTCAGTGATTGGCAAGGGGGCGGAGTCTCTGTTGCTCCAGAGTTTTTCACCTCGCTGCCTTTTCTGGGTCTCTTCTTTTTAGAGTCTGACCTATAGCCTCTGACTGGACAGGATGTAATACCGTGTTCCCCAGTCACCCCAACCGTGTAGACCTGAGTAGTGGAAAAGGCCGTTAGCCTGCTAGCTTGGCGTGTGCTTGTGGTGCATTTCATTAAATTTAACTCAAAATTTCCAGTTCAGGAACATCTGCCAGATCACTCACAGAAACTGGAATCTGGTCAGAGGGTTCTCACCGACTCAGACCTCAAAATTCAACATGGCCGCTTTGTACGCAAAACAGGGCTAGCTACAGCGCTAGCTACAGGGTTCCTTTGTTTTCTTATTTATTAGGGAATCCACTCCTGTCAGGCTGGTTTACACCGCAGAGCAGAACTGGAGTGTGTGATAATTCAGCATCACACAGTCAGCCCACACACACTTCACAGGAGAGAGAGAGAGAGAGGGAGAGAGAGAGAGAGAGAGTGAGTGTGTGTGTGTGTGTGTGTGTGTGTGTGTGTGTGTGTGTGTGTGTGTGTGTGTGTGTGTGTGTGTGTGTGTGTGTGTGTGTGTGTGTGTGTACGGGCATTGAGCTGCGTAGCCTGAAGAAAAAGGCAGCTGTCTTACCACATCTACAAACACTGCTGTGAGGAACACACACACACACACACACACACACACACACACACATTAAATCTTTTTGTGGGTTTAATGTGCTTTAATGAACAAGAATAACTTCACTGGTTTATCTATTTTCAGCTCCAACTCATCTGCTCAGCGTCTCCGCTGGAGTTTGTTCTTTCCCCCAGAATTCCTGCAGTTCCAGTCTGATAGTCTGGGATTAGCTGGAATGAGCTCAGATCAGCTTTCTGACCAGGTTGAAAAATAACAATGACTTTCACTCATTAATTCTACTTAATGCTGAAGAGATCTTCCGTCCAGTGTTTCATCCAATTTGATTATTCCCATTTGATCCTGACGCTTCTCCACCATCATCCAGCAGATGAGAGGCAGACTCACAGCATGACAGGTCTCCAGTGTGCTCCGCACCTTGGAGGTGTGGTTGATACAGTATCCAGGAGTGTGCACATGTGTGGAGACAAACAGGTGGAGTTCTGGTGGTCTTCCTATGTTTCTGTTCAAGTTTCTCCTTGAGGTCCAGATGATGGAAGAATTCCAACTTTTCCTCATGCTTGTGGCCTGAACCTGGAGGTAGAAGCCAGTCGTGACCAGACTCACATTGGGAGGGGGTTAGAGTCTGATTCAGTTTGATTCAACGTGAAGGAACTCTTGCCATTTGTTACCCGCTGCTGGGATTTCGAGTCTTTTCTGCTGAGGCCATTCCATTTTCGCTCACTGACTCTGTGTTGTTGTGAGGAGCTTCAGCTCTGCTGCTGAGAACAACTTGATTAATCATCAAACCCTCCAATCATGCTGCTCTTGAGCCAACCTTCTGCACCGCGCTGCTGCACCCACACCTCCATGGACCAGAATACCAGAGGAGCTTTCAAACGCCTCCACCAGTCCAGACCTTCCTGCTGCACCAAATTCCTATCAAAAACATGAATGCCGGTATGTTCCCCCTCTGGGAAACGGTTGAAGGAACTTAATAAATTTCAACAGAAGCCATGTGAAACCACATTCTAAACAACCACAAACCCTAGATCTGCTGTATGTTTTAAACGAGTTACCTGAAACAAAACTAAAGAGAAGGATAATCAGTAGAAATGTTTTTAGACCGGTGATGAAACCCACGGCTTGATGGAATAAAATGGAAAATGTATAACCCGAAGACCTCTTCTGATGAATTATATAAATGGAAACCGTGTTCCCTCGCCCGGACGTGGGTCACCGGGGCCCCCCTCTGGAGCCAGGCCTGAAGGTGGGGCACGTTGGCGAGCGCCTGGTGGCCGGGCTTTCACCCATGAATTAATGCATCTGAACTCATGCAGTAGGAACTAGGAAATATGAAATACTAGAACCATTTCATTTTAATTTGATTAAACTGATTTTTTTCCTAATGTTGTTGGCATTTTTCCCACACACAGTTAAACAACACAATGTTGATTAAGGTGTGTGTGTGTGTGTGTGTGTGTGTGTGTGTGTGTGTGTGTGTGTGTGTGTGTGTGTGTGTGTGTGTGTGTGTGTGTGTGTGTGTGTGTGCGTGCGTGCGTGCGTGTGTGTGTGTGCGTGCGTGTGTGTGAGATAGAGAGGGAGAGAGAGTTAAAATAATTTTAAAAAACCCGACCGGAGCGGAGGCAGTGACCCACAGCACGAGCCGTTTTCAGCTCTGTCTTGTCAAATGCACCACGTACGTTACGAAAAAAAGTAACTTTAAATATTAAACCGAAAAAGAGGCGAGCTGAAGAAAACCTAGGGAGCACTGAAGAAACGTCAGCAACAGTGAAGCAAGCACAGAGAAATCCGTTACTGTGTGTGTGGATGGGCCGGACGGACAGAGCTCCCGCCTGCAGTTTTGTGTGTAGGGAGGGGCGGGCGCTCTATGTGACTGGCCAATCACAGAGTGTGAAGACAGTCAGTTACCCAATGAGGATTTTCCTCCAGCACGATTACAGATATTTACGAGTTTTACTCGTTTCATTCTCGTATTCGTCAAAAATGCTTTATCCGTACGCTCATCCCTAGCTGTGACCACACTGCCTCCTCCTCCTTGCTGCCTGCCGGCTGTGATCAAAAGCAACAGCAGAGTAGTTCCCGCTGCTTCTTCGGGAAACAGCGCAAAAAAAATTTTTTTTAATCTATAAAACAGGATCTTGTAGACATGGCGCTGGGATTTCAGTCGTGGCGAGCCGCCACGGCTACGTCTATGTAAGGGAAACACTGCACTGAGAGGCACCGAGCAGGGGTGGGCATACTAGTTGCCCCCCATCTTGGTGCCTGTACTTTGGGGTTTACCCCAGTGAATGACAGGGTAGCCTCCCTCCGCCTACGTGTGGGGGGACGGGTTCTGACTGTGGGGTGTGCTTATGCACCAAACTACAGTTCACACTACCCACCCTTTTTGGAGACCTTGGAGGGGGTGCTGGAAATCGCTCCTTCCGGTGACTCCCTCCTTCTGCTGGGGGGCATTAACGCTCACGTGGGCAACGACAGCGAGACCTGGAGAGGTGTGGCTGGGAGGAATGGTCCCCCGATCTAAATTCGAGTGGTGTTTTGTCATTGGACTTCTGTGCCAGTCATGGATTGTCCATAATGAACACCACGGCCGCATGTCTTCGACACTCGGGTGAAGAGAGGGGCGGAGCTGACAACTGGCCGCTACCTGGTGGTGAGTTTGCTCAGATGGTGGGGGAGGATGCCGGTCAGACCAGGCAGGCCCAAACGTATCGCGAGCGTCTGCTGGGAACGTCTGGCAGAGTCTCCTGTCAGTAGGAGCTTCAATTCCCACCTCTGACAGAACTTCCAAAATGTTCCGGAGGAGGCGGGGGACTTTGAGTCTGAATGGAACCTGTTCCGAGCCTCCATTGTTGAGGCAGCCGACCGGAGCTGTGGTCGCAGGATCATCTGTGCCTGTTGTAGTGGCAACCCCTGAACCCACTGGTGGACACCGGTGGATGGGGAAGCTGTCAAGCTAAAAAGTCCTATCAGGTCTTTTTGGCCTGTGGGACTCCAGAGGCAGCTGAAGGGTACCGGCAGTCCAAGCGGAACGCGGCTCGGGTGGTCGCCAAGGCAAAAACATGAGCATGGGAGGAGTTCGGTGAGACCATGGAGCAAGACTTCCGTATGGCTTTGAGGAGATTCTGGTCCTCCATCCGGTGCCTCAGGAGGGAAAGCAGTGCGCTACCAACACTATCTATAATGGGGGCGTGTGCTGCTGGCCTCTACTCAGGACGTTGTGGATCGGTGGGCAGAATACTTCGAAGACCTCCTCAATCCCACCGACACGTCTTCCAGTGAGGAAGCAGAGTCTGGGGACTTTGGGTTGGCCTCTCAAATCTCTGGTGCTGAGGTCACTGAGGTGGTTAAAAGCTCTTCTGTGGCAAGGCTTCAGGGGTGGATGAGATCAGCCCGGAGTTCCTCAAGGCTCTGGATGTTGTGGGGCTGTGTTGGCTGACGCGGCTCTGCAATATCGCGTGGACATCAGGGGCAGTTCCACTGGACTGGCAGACTGGGGTGGTGGTCCCCTTATTTAAAAAGGGGGACCGCAGGGTGTGTTCCAACTACAGGGGGATCACACTCCTGAGTCTTCCTGGTAAGGTCTATTCAGGGGTTCTGGAGAGGAGGGTCCGTCGGATTGTTGAACCTCAGATTCAGGAGGAGCAATGTGGTTTTCGTCCTGGCCGTGGAACACTGGACCAGCTTTATACCCTTAGGGAGATCCTGGAGGATGCGTGGGAATTTGCCCAACCAGTCTGCATATGTTTTGTGGATTTGGAGAAGGCATTTGACAGCGTCCCTCGGGGGGGCTTGTGGGGGGTACTGCGGGAGTATTGGGTACCAGGCCCTCTGATACAGGCTGTTAGGTCCCTGTATGACCGGTGTCAGAGCTTGGTCCGCATTGCCAGCAGTAAGTCGGGCTCGTTCCCAGTGAGAGTTGGACTCCGCCAAGGCTGCCCTTTGTCACCGATTCTGTTCATAACCTTTATGGACAGGATTTCTAGGTGCAGCCAAGGTGTTGAGGGCATCCGTTTTGGTGGCCTGAGGATCAGGTCCCTGCTTTCTGCAGATGATGTGGTCCTGTTGGCTTCATCAGAGCGTGATCTTCAGCTTTTGCTGGAGCGGCTCGCAGCCGAGTGTGAAGCAGCTGGGATGAAAATCAGCTCCTCTAAATCTGAGACCATGGTCTTGAGTCGGAAAAGGGTAAAATGCCTTCTCCAGGTCAGGGATGAGGTCCTGCCCCAAGTGGAGGAGTTTAAGTATCTCGGGGTCTTGTTCACGAGTGAGGGAAAACTGGAGCGTGAGATCGATAGGTGGATTGGTGCTGCATCTGCAGTGATGCGGGCGTTGTACCGGTCTGTCGTAGTGAAGAGAGAGCTGAGTCAGAAGGCAAAGCTCTCGATTTACCGGTCGATCTACTTTCCTACCCTCACCTATGGTCATGAGCTTTGGGTAGTGACCGAAAGAACGAGATCGCGGATACAAGCGGCCAAAATGAGTTTTCTCCGAAGAGTTTCTGGGCTCTCCCTTAAAGATAGGGTGAGAAGCTCGGTCATTCGGGAAGGGCTCGGAGTAGACCCGCTGCTCCTCCACATCGAGAGGAGCCAGTTGAGGTGGCTCAGGAATTTGGTCAGGATGCCTCCTGGATGCCTCCCTGGTGAGGTTTTTCGGACACGTCCAACCGGGAGGAGACCTAAAGGTAGACCCAGGACACGTTGGTGGGACTATGTCTCTCACCTCACCAGGGAACCCCTTGGGATTCCCCCGGAGGAGCTGGCCCAAGTGGCTGGGGAGAGGGAAGTCTGGGCCTCTCGACTTAGGCTACTGCCCCCACGACCCGACTCCGGAAAAGCGAATGAAAATGGATGGATGGATGGACTGATGGATGGATGGATAACTCGTTTAGTAGTTATGACCACGGGAAAAACACAACGTTTAAAAATGAAGATTCTGGACTGTAAGAGGTTAAATCTGGAGTCCCGCAAGGTTCAGTGTTCAGTCCCAGATGTTCAATTTATAGTAAGTAAACAAGTTTTTGGTTGATTGTGTCTTTGTTTTAAGATTCTACCTAATGATGTTTCTTTTTTTCATTAGAAAACCTGAGAACTCATCTTTACTTGGAGGTACAACCTGTTAGGATCATGTGATTAGACAGTGTTAGGCTTGGCTCACTCAGGATAATCATGCCAACCTTTGAACCAATCCTTGTCTTCCAACAATGTTATGGTGCCTTGCTCTCCCTTACGACTCTAAACATAATCTCATCAGATATTGCTGCCTTGTGTGGTGCGTTAAGAGCACTCAGGCCTGCGGGGTACCACAACTGCTCATGTCAGAATACTAAACCTGTTTTATGGTCTTGGTCAGATATCTGGGCCAAACGAAGGTGCTGCCTGTTGAATGTAGTGTGTAGCCAATCAGAAAGAGAGGTCATGGAAGCACGCTGTCAATTCTCTGCCGCCATGTTTGTTTACTCCAAAGTCCCATTTGATCCCGTTAGGTTTTGTGAGATTTCCCGTCTAACCGGGGGGTGTTGGTGTTTGAAGACAGGCAGCTTTTTATCTAAAGCCCTTTTCATATACGCTGTAGGACCACAGCGATCATGCCTCACGTTTTCCACCACCTATCTGGTTGCTCATATTTGAAAAATCCTCAGACATTTTTGAATTAGCCAGGTGTACCTTACAACCAACGTCTTCACAGGTGTTGTGTTTACACCAACAAACCTCTAGATTATTGCAGGTATCTGATTCTGAGATGTTACCTAATATTCATGGTAACGTTCTACTTTTCTGAACATTTGTTGGAAAATGTTTGGATGAATTTCTGCACATTAACTCAGTAAAGGAAAGACAAAAGGTGGAGGTGTCTGCTTCTACATCAACAATGCCTGGTGTTCGGATGTGACTGTGATTTCCCAGCACTGTTCTCCTGCCCTGGAATTCCTCTTCATAAACTGTAAGCCATTCTACTCCCCACGTGAGTTCGCTTCATTCATTCTGGCCGCTGTTTACATCCCGCCGTGCGCGGACGTGCGCGAGGCACAACGTGCGCTCGCGGAGCAGATCCTAAGTGTGGAACAGACCTTTCCGGACTCTCTAGTTATTATCCTCGGGGACTTTAACAAGGCAAATCTGAGCCAGGAATTGCCTAAGTACAGACAGTTTGTTAAATGCCCGACAAGAGAGCAGAACACGCTGGATCACTGCTACACCACAGTCAGTGGAGCTTATCAAGCCGTGCAGCGTGCTGCTCTCGGCTTCTCAGACCATGCCATGATTCACCTCATCCCCTCATATAGGCAGAGGCTGAAGCTCTCCAAGCCAGCAGTGAGGACTACTAAAAAGTGGACCTGCGAGGCTGTGGAGGAGCTTCGCGTGTGTCTGGACACAACAGACTGGAACGTGTTTGGATCTGCCACAGACAACTTGGATGAATATACAGACACTGTGACATCATACATAAAATTCTGTGAGGACAGCATTATTCCAACTAAAACCAGGGCCACTTTTAACAACGATAAGCCCTGGTTCACACCCAAACTGAGGGAGCTGAGGAGGGAGAAAGAAGCAGCTCACAGAGCTAAGGACAGAGAGAGCTACAAGGGCGCTAAGTACAGGTTCTCAAAAGAGTTGAAGAAGGCGAGATCTCTGTACAACAAGCGACTAAAGGAGCAGTTCTCTAACAATGACTCCGCCTCTGTCTGGAGAGGGCTCAGGCAAATCACAAACTACAAGCCCAGAGCCCAACATGCTGCTGACGACCTACAACTGGCTGAACGACTCAACTCCTTTTATGCAAGGTTTGAAGTGCAACACCCATCCCCCACACCCCCTACTGCACAGGTTTCTTCAGCCACTCTGGTGTCACATGCCTCCCCCACCACCTTCACCACTGTGAATAGTACAGTCCCCGCTGACCCCCCCCCCCCCTCCATTGCCATCTCAGTGAAAGAAAAGGATGTGCTCAGGGTTTTCCGTAAGCAAAACCCTCGGAAATCCCCGGGCCCGGACGGTGTCTCCCCCGCAACCCTGAGACACTGCGCAGAGGTACTGTCTCCAATCTTCACGGACATCTTTACCATCTCCTTGGAGTCCTGCCATGTTCCAGCCTGCTTTAAGCTGTCCACCATTGTTCCTGTGCCTAAGAAACCCCATGTCACTGGACTGAATGATTACAGGCCTGTGGCGCTGACGTCTGTAGTCATGAAGTCTTTTGAGCGCCTGGTCCTCCCTCATCTCAAGTCCTTCACCTCCCCCCTCCTGGACCCTCTGCAGTTCGCATACAGAGCTAATAGGTCTGTAGACGACGCGATCAACCTGGCCCTCCACTTCATCCTGCAGCACCTGGACTCCCCGGAACCTACGCTAGGATCCTGTTTGTGGACTTCAGCTCTGCGTTCAATACCATCCTCCCTGCTCTGCTCCAGGACAAGCTCTCCATGCTTAACGTACCCAATTCCACCTGCAGGTGGATCACTGACTTCCTGACGGACCGAAGGCAGTGCGTGCGGCTGGGGAAGAATGTCTCCACCATTCAGACAATTAGCACAGGATCTCCACAGGGCTGTGTACTGTCTCCTCTGCTCTTCTCCCTGTACACAAACTGCTGCACCTCGAGCCATGACTCCGTTAAACTGATCAAGTTTGCGGACGACACCACCCTCGTTGGGCTCATCTCTGACGGTGATGAGTCCGCCTACAGGAGGGAGGTAGAACGGCTGGCGTACTGGTGCAGCAGCAACAACCTGGAGCTCAATGCTCAGAAGACAGTGGAGATGATTGTGGACTTCAGGAAAGTCACAGCCCCATCTCTCCCCCTCGTCCTGACGGACACCCCCGTCACCACTGTGGACTCCTTCCGCTTCCTCGGAACCACCATCACACATGACCTTAGGTGGGAGCCATCCATCAGCTCCCTGATCAAAAAGGCCCAGCAGAGGATGTACTTTCTGCGGCAGTTGAAAAAGGCCAAGCTGCCGGCCCAGATGATGGTGCAGTTTTACACGGCCATCATTGAGTCCATCCTCACCTCCTCCATCACTGTGTGGTACGCTGGAGCCACGGTGAGGGACAAACATAGACTGCAGCGCATTGTGCGCTCCGCTGAGAAGGTGATTGGCTGCAGCCTTCCATTTCTCCAGGACCTGTACATCTCCAGAACTCGGAGGCGTGCAGGCCGGATTGCAGCTGACCCTTCTCACCCGGGACACAGACTTTTCGAGCCGCTTCCCTCAGGCAGGAGGTTACGGTCCATCCAGACCAGAACCTCCCGCCATAAGAACAGCTTCTTTCCATCTGCCGTTAGACTTGTAAATAGCTTATAATCACACAACCATGCTCGTCTTCTGTACTCGACACTACGTCACGTTATCAGCCATGTTACGACACTACGTCACGTTATCAGCCATGTTACCACTACCTGCCTTTTTTATAGCTGAATGTTTTATGTTAGTTTTATTATATTTTATTCTACTTATTCTATTTCTGAAATTTATTATTCATGTTATATGTGGCACATTAGTACCGAAACAAGTTCCTAGTTTGTGAACTGCTTGTTCATTGACAATGGCAATAAACCTTTTCTGATTCTGATTCTGATTCTGAGTAATTTTGGACATTATATTTAGAAACTAACAGCTGAAGCCTGAGAGCAGCAGGCAAGTCCACCTCAGCCCATGGCTCTCAACAGGAAGTCACCCTACATCTCATTAGTGGAGTTGAATCAGATGTGCTGGAGCTGGAAGGGCCAGAGCTAAAACAGGATCCAGCGCGGTCTAATCCTGACTGACATCCCTGCGGCCAAATCTGCTCGTCAAACTGAAGAACGAGCTGCTGTTGTTATTTAGAGAGAATAATGCCGGCTAAACGCCAGCAGGAGGTGATGAATGTGGACAGAGTGAGGATGAGGAGGTCGGTGAAAGCTCTTGACGTGAAGTCAGGAAACTCCACATCGGATGCTCCCAATGATGGGATAAAAGTGTTCGGAGGAGCCGGAGGACACGACTGAAACCAACTCACAAATAAAGAGAATGAGTTCTCAATCGACTCATGTAGTTAAACTCAGCAGTTTTAACCCCGGATCAGGATTAAATGATAATTATTCACAAATGATGACATTATGCATTTTGTTATCTGTAACACTTTAGGGGACACAAATTAACCATTAATTAGCTGCCAATTAAATGCATATTAGTGGACTACTAAGTCTGAACTAGTCATTATTAAGCATTTATTAACAGCTTATTACCAATGCAGTAATTCTAACATTAACAGGCCATAAATTAGGAGTTTTATCATAATAAGCCATTCATAATGGTTTATTAACTGAAAGTGAAAGGTTTGTTGCTGATTAACACACATGCTAATTAGCTCAAATCAATGTGTGGCTTTTAAAGAAGTAATTCAAAGGGAACATATTCTTGCTTACAAGTGGTTAATGTATTGTTGTTTAGGCTCTATTAACATGTGGAGTTTGGTGTTTATTTATATAAAACCAGAACATAATAAGTTTGGTTATTAATGCATAACAACGATTCCCCTTGAATTACTTCTTTAAAAGCCACATATTGATTTGAGCTACTTAGCATGTGTGTTGATCAGCAACAAACCATTATGAATCGCTTATTTGATAAAACTCCTAATTTATGGCCTGTTAATGTTAGAATTATAGTATTGGTAACAAGCTGTTAATAAATGCTTAATAATGACTAGTTCAGACTTAGTAGTCCACTAATATGCACATTAATTGGCAGCTAATTAATGGTGAATTTGTGTTCCCTAAACTAAAGTGTTACCTTTTTATCTACTCTTGTGTGAGTTGTTAGCCCTCCATCAAACGTCAGGTTCAGCTTCATATGTGCAAAACGGACTTGGAGACATTTTTGTGTTTGCTAATAATGATCATCTGTGGCGGCCATCTTGAATCACATTGACCCCAAAAGCAGTGGCGGCTCCAGAAATGTTTTTCTGCAGCTGCTATGAAGGAGCTAGTCTTTTTACTGAGAGTACTATGAAGGAAGGGGTCATGCGTACCTATTGTTCTCTAAAACACCTTCAACACTAGCAGATACACATGCGTGCACAACACCTCAACAACACCTGAAACAGTCATTAATATATCTCATAAACATGTGAACAATCGCTGACTTTTCCATGAAATCATAAACACATACAGCCACACAGAAAACCATCTATAGTGTTGCAAGGTTAGCTAACGTTAGCATTAGCTTTTCCAGCGGCAAAACCCTCGACTGCTGCGGCGGTTGAGGGTTGACTCTCTTCATCCAGATCCGTAGGTTTTTGTGGGTCTGAGATCACTTCCAAACATTCATTCGTTTCTGACTGAACCCGTGGAAATGTGGGCAACAAAAACCGATCCATTTTACCACTAGCTCTACCTTTCACTCGTTCGCAGGTGGAACATGAGGTCAAAGGTTAACATCAATATGTTAATTTACTGATTATTTTTGTTTTGTATGTTAAATATTATCACATCCACACGTTAAATTAAAATTAAATTGTCACAAAAAAAATCTAATATTTACTTGGGGGGACTATGGGGGTGCAATGACTAATCCAGAGGTTGCAATAGCACCCCCTAGCGCCTCCCGGCGCCGCCACTGCCCAAAAGTTAATCAGACGTTCGCCCAGAGTCTACACACACACACACACACACACACACACACACACTGTTTTTATAGCACCATCTGGCAGGGTTTATCTCTATTAAGACTCGGGTTGCGAATGACTACAGTCACCAATTCTTGTCACCTGTTTTGCCCACGTATGTCTGATCTCTGAATTGTGTGTACTGAAACTCTAATTTCCCTCTGGGTTTAATAAAGGATTGATTGATTGATTGATTGATTGATTGATTGATTGATTGATTGACTCGTCATCAGCCGTTCAACATCATCATCATCGCTTGTCAACGGGATTCAGCAGTAGCTCAAAAGGTTGAACGGGTTGTCCAGTACTTGGAAGGTTGCAGGTTCGATCCCGGCAGGTTGGACTCAGCCTCGGCCTCCGTGGCTGTAGAAAAGGACTCACTGATGGACGTAAAACGCAGAGACAGCTCTGTTGTTGAAGTCTTCCTGCAGAGAGGAGGATTGCTTTCATCTCTAAATAATCAGCAGCTTTGGTGAGTGGGTTTATGGGTGTAAAGGGCCGGTGTTCCGACTATCCGTGTACTCGCCGACGTGCTACTTTGGGGAAATGCGCAGACCGACTACTACGTCACTCTGGAAGTTGTTATATTACTGCTTGCTGTTTGTTTACCTGACAGTTAGCTTGTAAAATCGTTATTATACTGTAAACAAGAAGTTTCTCCCATTGCTTACTGATATTCACAGAATCATGACAAACATGGCCTTTATATTTTTGCTAATAATTATACTGCAGTTATGTATTTTTGAGCAATATAATAAACCGTGCTTAACAAGCGTGTTACTGTACCATAAGCACGCTGTAGTAGGAATATTTGACCAGGAAGCACAGACAGTCAGAACACTGGGTCATTTGCTCCGCCCCTGGCCCAGGGGCGTAATCCTGGTATGTATGCTACATACTTAGAATGCTTCCTGATAAAAAAACACCATTTAAGTCAATTAAACGCATCGGTCGCTACTCCAGCAGGAAAACAGAGGGCTGTGCTTACTGGGAACAGATAGATAAAATAGAACAATTTTAACTACAGTGGTCCCTTGATTACATTGTAAAGATAATCCTGAGTTTGTTTCATGGGTTAGGGTTAGCACCCTCCTCCTGCTCACCCGTCCTGCCGGACTCGTCCTCTGTGAGCAGCAGAAAAGTGTATTTTATTTATTCTGATTATTTATTTACTCATTAAATGTATTTTATTTTGTTTTCCAATCATCTCTTGAATAAATAAGATCAATTTATAGTTTGAGCAAACATTAATATGATTTATTAACACTGACTTTTGCTGGGGGGGAGGGGGGCAGCAATTTCCTAGGCCACCCCAGGCCACCCCTCGGGGGCCCCATTGTGCTTGACACTCAGCCGGGACAGCCTCGGAGCGTCCCTGCCTGGACTCATCTGCTGGGAGACGGAAGCCGTACGTAACCTCACCCTCCGAGCTCGTTAGACAGAAAACAAACGATGACTAAACGAAGGACGGGGGGCTCCTAGAAGCTCCTTTCTGACGTCTGGGCTCTGGACGTCAGAGGGAATTACCTCAGGGAGCCGGAGCTGGAAATGCTCTTGTTTTTAGACCGTAAACAGGAACAGGGTGGGTTTTGTTCATCTGACCAGGCTCTGATGTTCTGACACTTTTGCAGCTGGAACTGTTTGGTTTTCATGGTTTCTGAGTGTTTCTTGGAGGAACCGGACCATTGCTATGATCCCATTGGCTGAAATTCAGCTGCTAATGGAAAACACATGGATCTGACCCCCTCCTCCTGGGCCTAAAAGCCAAACTCAAAAACACACTCACATCATTTTCTCCGTGTGCTGCTACAGGTCCGTGGTGTTCGGTGGGACAGAAGCCAGGGTTAAGGTCAAGGTAAGTTTCCTTGTGTAGCACTGTTACACGAGTAACCTCAAAGTGCTGAACAGAACAAGAATCAGCATAAAAACAAACTGTGCAGTATAATAAAACAAATAAATCACTAGACATCATAGTGCAACACAACAAAACCCTGTACCCTGCCACAAAGGACAGTTCATAAACATGAGTTAAAGAGCAAGTCACCCCCTACCAGAGTATCATCATCATCTTTATTTTGGACACAAAGAAATAGTCCATAGAAAGGATAAAAGAGAAAGATACAAACACATAAAATACAGTAACACTAAATAAACACAATATTCATACGTACAGACTTCTCCACTGTTTCCACAATTTACATGAAAACCGAGCCGAGCTCTGTTTTATATTGGTCAGGCTGACAATGATACTGTTTTCAGAGACTGATAGTCTGCACATCAAATCAAAGATACTTTATTGATCCCAGAGGGAAATTAGAGTTTCAGTACACACAATTCAGGGATCAGACATACGTGGGCAAGACACATGACAAGAATTGGTGACTGTGGTCATTCGCAACCCTGAGTCACGCTACCTTAATAGAGATAAGAGGGTTACATGAGGATTGGTTCAGGTGGAGGGAAAAAAGGCACTTCAGAGTTACCCTCCCACCAGGAGGGCAGCTTTGCTCTGCAAAAAAAACACCTCAACAAATGCAACAGACTTCAGACAACACACAACATATGTGTCCACTAGGTGGGGTGGTGGGTTGGGACTATCCCCACTTCAGTTCCTGCAGCCACGATAAGCAGCACATGTCACCTCAGTATGGATAGGGGGAGGAGCATTGAGGGTTGGAGGGTTGCAGTGACCCTGGAACATTTCAGCGGCCTTCCCGCAGTGCTGCCCAGGCTGGGATAGGAGACAGAGTTGAGTTACCATAGCGACGGCACATTCCACATATCTTCTGGGGGGTTCGTTGTAGCCTTGCAGGCTCAAGGGCGCCACATTCAGATTAGAAATTGTTTTGGGGTCAGACAGAGATAATTTCCTCTCTGTCTTACAGTTTGTTGGTCCTCAACCTCTCAGAATCCCAATAATGGACATTAATCTATCCCAATCCATGCTGATTCGTCCACTCTCTCCTTGATGGCATCCATCTTTTTTGCCAAAGCATGAATCTCAGCCAAAGTCCCAAGCTTACGGTTCATCTCGACAATTATGTGAGTCTGTGAATTCACAGCGCGATGCAATCCATCTCTGAGCTCCAGGATCAGGCCATTATTCCTCGACAGCTTGTTAATTTTATGGTAAGCCAGGTAGCCTCCAAGGCCAATGAGCAGGAAACCCGACACCAACACCACGAATATCCACACGTCTTCAGAGTCCTCCACAGACAGCTGAGATAAACAGATCAAGTTCAACTGTTTCCAGGAGTCCATGATGTGTCCAACTGGGTCTGTACTGGCAGGACATCTGGGAGCCCCTTCTCTCGTTCTCATCGTTGAAAAAATGTTATCAATCATGTTGAGAGACCAGCTGACGAGATCCATTTTAGTGAATTTCAGTTTCCAGTTTCCAGAAAAAATGCAGAAGCAGCCGTGCACACAGACAGACAAAAGCCTTGAGGATAAGATATGGAGGAGAGGAGGAAAAAAGTGTCTGCATCCTCCAAGAGCCGGAAGAAGAAAGAAAAAAAAATCTGTATACAAGATTACGACGCACTGAAGCAAAACAAGGAATATCAGCATACATAAAAATCTGGCTTGCACTGCTCAAACGAGGAATCCTCTACAGAAACCTCAGCCCATCATTGTATGCTACTTGTAGTTTTTGTAGACTGTTTTTTCTGTAATTCCGCCATAACTGGGCTTTTTCTGTCATTCCGCCATAACTGGGCAGTATACATGGAGTACAAACTGCTCTAAACAGTGTTAATTTAACAGGAACGGAGCACATAGAGAGTTTTCGTATGAGCGTGTTGACCTGCACTCATTGCCGGCAGCACTGCCTATGTATATCCCTATCATCTGACAGGTCCGCAGTCAAATAGTGCCCCAAGTATTTAACTTCATCACATACTGAAATAATACCGTCTGATAAAAGAAAGTCAGGGAAGGTGAGTTTTTTTTATCTTCTCTGCTCCTGACAATCACAACACTGTTTTGATCGGATTTGATGTCAAACTCACAACCATACTGTGAGCATGTTCTTAGCAGTTGTTGCAAGCCAGCACTGTATGGGCTGGAGATTGCCAAATCGTCTGCATACATCAGGTGATTCACAGTAGTATTCCCAACATTACTACAAGTCCTACAGCTATTCAGCAACTCGGACAGGTCATCCATACACACGTTAAAAAGGCAAGGAGACAAAATGCTACCTTGCCGTACTCCATTACTCACAGAGAAGGCATCAGATACAGTATTCCCCCATTTAACTAGCATGCTCTGATGGGAGTACCAATATATTAAAATCCTGATCAGATAGTTTGGGACTTTTCTACAAAGCCGTTTATGGAACAGCTTTTCATGATTAACTCTGTCAAATGCTTTGGAAGCATCAATAAAACATGTAAAAATAGTTGTGTTGTGCGTATTATACAAATCCAGTATTTCTTTCAGTGCTAAAATACACATATCTGTGCCTAACTTAGACTCAAAAGCAAACTGATCATCAGATGTTATAATAAACTTCTCCAGCCTTAACGGGAGGACTTTCTCCAGCACCTTGGACAGAGTACTGGCCAAGGCAATGGGCCGATAGTTATCCTTATTATTAATTTGACCTGTTTTATCCTTAATTACAGGGACTAAAATAACTGACAGCATAGAGTTAGGTAGAATACCATGAAATAGGAATCCTGTAAAGCAAATAGCCCAAAGCAGGTACAATTTCTTGCTTGCTAACTCCGCTTCCACTTCCTGTTTGAAAAAATGCAACAAATGCTGTTGCCTAGCAGACCGAGAGGGCGGAGCCGCTAACAAATACACACACTCAGGCTCACAACGACATTGTGACATCATATGGTACCAGCTAACGTTCTAGGGTACCTCTTAGCCAATAGCGATGGCAGATTTAAATTCAAATGCAGTGCAGAGCTTTTACCTGACAACGGCACAACACTGACAGTTTTAGGCAGAACATTTTAATCGTAACTAAAATGCTCTAAAGTGCAAAACTATTGACGACACGTGTCTGCAGCACGATTAGACACGCATTTATATAGTTTATTAGGAAAAAAAGCTTATTTGGGGGGTGACTTGCTCTTTAAGTAACCATTTAAAATGTTCCAAACGGTGCCGTCTGCAGCTGTAGGGAAGGCTGTTCCATACGGAGTTACAATCCAGGCGACTAGAAACCAATGAATGGATAACACGCTCAAATACTTCAGCTGGAAGGTACGGCTCACCCCTAGCCAACTGCCGGTAGAAACCTGGCTGGACTGTTGTGCTCATGGACGTAATTTTCACTTTAGAAGTGGGGGGGACACGGGGGGGTGGGGGTGGGGGTGGGGTGTATCTTTACAGTATGCTCTAATGGGAAACAGGCTTCAACACAAACGGTTGTTTTCCACTTGGTCCTAGAGCTCAACCAGTGTCAATTTAATATAGCGTAATATTGTTTTTGGATGGTAAAAAGTGCAGGGGTCAAAACTTGACTTTGGAAAAAGTGGGGGGGGGGGGACATGCCCCCCCGTCCCCCAACAAAAAAAAAAAAATTACGTCCATGGTTGTGCTCACCTGTCTAGTCAGTCCAGAGGATCCATCAAGGTGGACTCCATGAGTTTTTACACACACACATATATATATATATATATATATATATATATATATATATATATATATATATATATATATATATATATATATATATATATATATATATATATATATCAGATGTCAAGCTAAACAGACAGGGTTAAAAAAATTCCCCATCACTTTCATTTTTTAAATAGTAATTAATAAACATTTGATACCATTACAATTTCCTTTGATTTCATTTTGAATAAATATTTAGAGTGCCCAGGTAGCACATAAACAATGCAATTTAACGGTTTTCTTAAAGTAGGAACGTTTAACCTGTGCGGCCAGAGCGCTCTCCTTCCTTCTGCTCTGCGTAAACCTGAGCTGATCACCTACTTGTGCGTAATCAAATGTCAATAGGGGACAAGATATAGCCATGATGTTCACTTTTACCTCAGACCGACTTATTGCTGTTTTATGGTGTGGCTGAATCTGCGATCCGCTGCCACGCGGACTGGAATAACAAATGCTGCAGTAACATGAGCTGTGGTCAGGTTCATGAGGAGTCACTGGCTGGAGCGGACCCGACTCATCCCAGAAGCTAATATCTTAATTTGATCTTGAATGAAAAATAACCTCTTAAAAGTTTTTATCACGGTGGAGGCAGCGTTCATTTCTGCCTTCAGTCTGACAGCGGGCCGGAGTTAAAGCAGCGTGTGCGCTTATTGAATCTGTGTGTGTGTGCGCGCGGCACAGCCGCTCAAGTCACCGCGTCTCGCGCTATTTAAACCAATGTTGTAAAATTCCTTCTGCCCAGCCCAGATGTGCTCACTTGTGCACCCGTGAGCCGTGGTTCAGCCGGAACGCGTCTGACCTCTGACAGACGCACTCTGAACTTCAGATCTTCAGCGCGCTGTTAATAGCCTGAATGGGAATCATTTCTTGTTATTTAGTTACATCCACAATGTTCTGTGTGTGAGGTTTACAACGTCAGAACACCTGCATGAGACAGGTGTTAATTACAATCTGCCAGAATGACTCGCCACCTTCAGATTCCTCCAACACGTTAAAAATGATCAAATACGGAACATATCAGCGTGCGCAGGCCAGAGTGCTGAAGCTCGGCGCATTGTTATTATGAAGCTACGGCACATGTGGAGGACGCTCGCAAAAATATACTTGTTTTCAATTACATTTTTTGTGCCCACTTACTTTTTCTTAGGCCCACCCACAAATGAGTTTCTACGCTAATGGTGACATATGACAGACTTCTCTGAGCTCCGCAGCCATTACACTTTTCACCTCGCGCACCCCCTAGCGGCAGCTCGCGCACCCCCAGGGGTGCGCGCACCACACTTTGGGAATCCCTGATTTAGAAGATCCTGATGTCCAAAAATGTAAATCTCGTCCTGACTCGTTTCATTTCAAAAGGCTAATGGACATCCGTTCTCTCAGGGAGTCTGTTGTGCAGGAACAAGGGGCGGATGGAAGTGAAAGGTGGTGCTACGTTTATCAAAAATGAATCCCAAGAGCAACATGTACAATGAAAAAATAGTCAGCCCAAGAATAGAGTTACGTGTAGGATTCTGGTCCTGGACAGAATCTGCAGGTACGAGAGCGTCAGGTGTTTGTGCTGCTCAGGTCATGACCAGCTGCTGGAGAGGAAGCATCAGCCAGGGCTTCAGATCAGTGTCTAGCATCACGGTCATGTCAGAACAAACCGAATGTCCCAAAATGTGTTTATTTTCTCTCGCTGGATGATACATCTAACATTCATGTAGCTTAAAGAGGAGCTGGACCTGTGTGAAGGAAGCAGAGACGACCAGGAAGAAGGTAAACAAGTTTGTTTCTGAGGAATCAAACGTCGGTCGCTGCTGAAGCTCTCCGTCACATCGTTCCTCCCGGCTGATGGGAAGGAAAAAGCTGAGAAAGAGTCAGATTCTCACTTTAGTGACATTTAAATCAGGTACATCACACACACTCACACACACACACACACACACACACACACACACACACACACACACACACACACACACACACACACACACACACACACACACACACACACACACACACTCACACACACTCACACACACTCACACACACACACACACACACACACACACACACACACACACACACACACACACACACACACACACACACACTCTGAGTACTTGACGGTTTGTGGTGACTCAGCGTATCTGTGGGCGGAGCATCTGAGTCACCCTCAAACAACTACAGAGCCAATAATACATTCTTCCATCCGTCCACCCATCCCTGCACGCCGCCCTCATCCCTCCTTCATCCCTCCATCCTCTCCTCCGTGACTTTAAACATTCACTCATTTTGTTTCTGAAGAAACATTTTATTTCTTCATTTTGTCAAACGCATCAGTGAGGAGTAACCTGCTGCTGCCCATTCTCCTCTGGCTCCTACTCCTCCTGCTCCTCCTGCTTCTAGTCATTCTCCTCCTGCTCCTCCTGCTTCTAGTCATTCTCCTCCTACTCCTCCTGCTTCTAGTCATTCTCCTCCTACTCCTCCTGCTTCTAGTCATTCTCCTCCTGCTTCTAGTCATTCTCCTCCTGCTCCTCCTGCTTCAAGTCATTCTCCTCCTACTCCTCCTGCTTCTAGTCATTCTCCTCCTGCTCCTCCTGCTTCAAGTCATTCTCCTCCTACTCCTCCTGCTTCTAGTCATTCTCCTCCTACTCCTCCTGCTTCTAGTCATTCTCCTCCTGCTTCTAGTCATTCTCCTCCTACTCCTCCTGCTCCTAGTCATTCTCCTCCTGCTTCTAGTCATTCTCCTCCTGCTTCTAGTCATTCTCCTCCTACTCCTCCTGCTTCTAGTCATTCTCCTCCTACTCCTCCTGCTTCTAGTCATTCTCCTCCTACTCCTCCTGCTTCTAGTCATTCTCCTCCTACTCCTCCTGCTTCTAGTCATTCTCCTCCTGCTTCTCCTGCTTCTAGTCATTCTCCTCCTACTCCTCCTGCTTCTAGTCATTCTCCTCCTACTCCTCCTGCTTCTAGTCATTCTCCTCCTGCTTCTAGTCATTCTCCTCCTACTCCTCCTGCTTCTAGTCATTCTCCTCCTGCTTCTAGTCATTCTCCTCCTGCTTCTAGTCATTCTCCTCCTACTCCTCCTGCTTCTAGTCATTCTCCTCCTACTCCTCCTGCTTCTAGTCATTCTCCTCCTACTCCTCCTGCTTCTAGTCATTCTCCTCCTACTCCTCCTGCTTCTAGTCATTCTCCTCCTGCTTCTCCTGCTTCTAGTCATTCTCCTCCTACTCCTCCTGCTTCTAGTCATTCTCCTCCTACTCCTCCTGCTTCTAGTCATTCTCCTCCTGCTTCTAGTCATTCTCCTCCTACTCCTCCTGCTTCTAGTCATTCTCCTCCTGCTTCTCCTGCTTCTAGTCATTCTCCTCCTGCTTCTAGTCATTCTCCTCCTACTCCTCCTGCTTCTAGTCATTCTCCTCCTGCTTCTAGTCATTCTCCTCCTGCTTCTCCTGCTTCTAGTCATTCTCCTCCTGCTTCTCCTGCTTCTAGTCATTCTCCTCCTGCTCCTGCTCATTCTCCTCCAGCTCATTCTCCTCCTGGTCCTGCTCCTTCTGCTCCTGCTCTCGGTCTGGGAGGTATTCAGACTCAGAACCAGGTCTGATGAAGTCCTCCAGACCCTGAGGAATCTGCTACTCGAGACTCACTCGTCTTTTAAAGCTCTCTCTCTGTTTTTGTTTTTGTTCCGCGTCTCCAAGGCAACACCAAACCCGAACTCCAAACAAAGATGCAGCTGAATGCCTTCAGCGTGTCTGGTTGTGTTGTAAAGCATCTTGGGGGGTTGTAGAACCCTGGGAAGTGCTGACAGATACAGACCATTTACTTCCAGAACCAGAAGTTTCCACTTCATTAAAATTAAAATGTTTTCATCTTTTTTCTGTGCGGTCGGCCGTCATCGGCCCTCAAGCCGGAATCCAAACATTTCCTATATTGTCTTGTATTTCCTGTGATGGTGTCATCAGCGGTGAACCAGGTGTTTCTGCATGAACCAGTGAACACACGCTCTGATGTCTGACCCAAACCACTTCCTGTCGGGGCCGACGGTTCGCTGCCAGCCAGCAGGCGGGCCCTCAGGTGGGTCTCATGAATATTTAAAGAGGAAGTAGGATGGGATTGGGACTTTGCTCCAGGTGTTGGAGGCTCCAGCGGTTTGACCTCCACCAGCTTCTGAGCAGGGAGCCGAAACAAATCTGATTTACATACGAGGAGGTTTGTGGTTCGATTCTAATGCAGGACTCACAAATCCTTTTATTCACATGATGAAGAGAACAGGAGGCTCTGACAGCAGGGTCCGGCTAGGGTCAAAGGTCATTGAAGGGTAATTTAAAAAAATGGAACCAGGTGAAAGGACATCTAATGCACTGCAGCTAAAACAAGTGATCCCAGCTGTCGGCACGGTGGTGAGGGCTAATGGTTTGGGCTGGTTCTGACCCGGCAGGACTTGTGGAGTCCACTAGGAGCTCTTCTGGTGTGTGTCTGTCTGGAGCTTGGACAGAACCGGGTCATGAAACAGATCCAGGTCATAACCTGAACTCGACCCGGTGTCTCACTGGGCTGCACCAGCGGGAGAGTTTCTGAAACATCCTCAAGTTCGGAATTTCCCCAGGAGTCCCAACCAACCCTAACCCTGACCCAAAACAGTTTCAGAGTCGTCTCTGTTTAGTTTCTGTGAGTCCAAACGTAAACAGAGAGTGAGAGGAGCTAGAGACATGATGGTGAGCAAATCGAACCTCCCACCCAATTCTAGTTCTGGTTAAATCCTGAAATGAAGCATGTTTCTTTTTCCAACTTCTGCTGCCGGACTGACTCCGCCCACTGCCAACTGCCATGGTAACCATGTAATTAATTGTCTCTCCTGTTAGTGGTCATAATATTATGGCAAAACTGCCTCTCATATCATCCATTACCTGCAACGCTGTAAAAAGTAAAAGTTTAAGTCAGAAACATAAAAATATTAAAGCATTTTTAAGGAAAACAGAAATAAAACAAGTTGTTTAGTTTTAAAGTTTCAATTTTGACAGTAAATCTCTTTGGGTTTTATTTTTAACGGCGTGTGGAGGAGGAGGGAGCATTCAAATAAAAACATGTACAACAACAACAACAACAACAAGCTGCAACGCTCGATGTCAACACTCATTTATTCACAAACGTCTTTATTTTTAACAAACAGAAGCATCAGAGAGCAGAAACACAGTAAAAGTGTGTGTGTGTGTGTGTGTGTGTGTGTGTGTGTGTGTGTGTGTGTGCGTACGCGCTGAGGTGTGGGTGGAGGGGGTATTAGTCACCAGAAATGGCACAGAGCCTCTCCCTTGGTAAGTGGGTCACTCCATCTGGAGCAGAATGTGGAAAAAACAGCGACATTTTCTAGCAAACAGCGTAAAACACATAAAATCACTTTGTTTTGTCTCTTTTAATCCAGTTTAAATCCGATTTTATCATTTTATATGTGTATTTTAAGAAAAGCAAACACATTCACATTCTGCTTGTACAAAAAAAGGAAGATTTGAGTTTTTTATTGTGTAAACGTATTTAAGCTAAACCGCTCCAAAGAGGAAGAACTGGGATGTTTTGGTGAAATTTATTAAAAATATATTTAAAAAACTCATTTGTAAACATAAGAAAAAAAATCATACTTTTGATTGGTTTTCTGAACCGATTCACCCTCATAGATTTACAAGAAGTTGGTGTCTTTGTCTGGGGGGGAAGACACCAGTGTTGGGAAAGTTCCTTTAAAAAATGAACTAGTTCAAAGTTCAGTTCATACATTTTAAAACGAACTAGTTCACTGTTTTAAAAACAACCTTATGAAATAATTTTCCAATAGCTGGCACCCGTTCAGCCCACACTCATACCCAGCTGCAGTTTTTACCTACAGCACATCCTCAATAACATTATTAGCATTATTTTTATGGGAAACTATTAAACAATCTTAGGAAGCAGACTGAGGTATAAACTCAAAGTGCAATATTAAAAGTGCAAAACATTAAAAAATGTATAATCTTTCAGTGAAGTCCCTTTTCAATTTTTCTGAATGAACTTTGACCCCTGCACACAGCATAGACATAGAAGAGTAGATGCCGCACCAACCCCTACTGCCTATGTTTGGCCGCATTTGCGGGTTCTACTTTTTATAAACTCTGTGTTTAACAGGATGTTCTAGCTAGGCTTTAGCCTCGTAAAAGCTCCGTGGAAATCTGGAGCTAGAACGGCTAAAGAACGCGTTCATAAACCTGTTCATGCACGCCAGGACGAACGCACTCACTTTTACCTTCGCCAGGCAAAATACGAACGAGTTCAATTCACGTTCACAAAAAAAAAAAAATCACGAACGATCGATCAATGAACGTGTTCGAGCACAACACTGGAAGACACTAACTCCACACATGCATGAGGAGAACATGCTAACTTCACACATGCATGAGGAGAACGCGCTAGCTCCACACATGCATGACGAGAACATGCTAACTCCACACATGCATGAGGAGAACATGCTAACTTCACACATGCATGAGGAGAACGCGCTAGCTCCATACATGCATGAGGAGAACATGTTATCTCCACATATGCATGAGGAGAACACGCCATCTCCATACATGAATGAGGAGAACACGCTAGCTCCACACATGTATGAAGAGAACATGCTAGCTCCACACATGCATGAGGAGAACAGCCTAACTCCACCCATGCATGAGGAGAACACACTAACTCCACACATGCATGAGGAAAACACGCTAACTTCACACATGCATGAGGAGAACATGCTAGCTCCACACATGCATGAGGAGAACATGCTAGCTCCACACATGCATGAGGAGAACATGCCAACTCCACACATGCATGAGGAGAACATGCCAACTCCACACATGCATGAGGAGAGCACACCAACTCCACACATGCATGAGGAGAACACGCCAACTCCATATATGCATGAGGAGAACACGCCAACTCCACACATGCATGAGGAGAACACTCTAACTACACACATGCATGAGGAGAACACTAACTCCACACATGCATGAGGAGAACAGCCTAACTCCACACATGCATGAGGAGAACACGCTAACTTCACACATGCATGAGGAGAACAGGCTAACTCCACACATGCATGAGGAGAACAGCCTAACTCCACACATGCATGAGGAAAACATGCTAACTTCACACATGCATGAGGAGAACATGCCAACTCCACACATGCATAAGGAGAACACGCCAACTCCACGCATGCATGAGGAGAACACGCCAACTCCACACATGCATTAGGAGAACACGCCAACTCCACACATGCATGAGGAGAACACGCCAACTCCACACATGCATGAGGAGAACACGCCAACTCCACACATGCATGAGGAGAACACGCCAACGCCACACATGCATGAGGAGAACACGCCAACTCCACACATGCATGAGGAGAACACGCTAACTCCACACATGCATGAGGAGAACACTCTAACTACACACATGCATGAGGAGAACACTAACTCCACACATGCATGAGGAGAACAGGCTAACTCCACACATGCATGAGGAGAACATGGTAACTCCATACATGCATGAGGAGAACATGGTAACTCCACATATGCATGAGGAGAACAGGCTAACTCCACACATGCATGAGGAGAACACGCTAACTCCACACATGCATGAGGAGAACACGCCAACTCCACACATGCATAAGGAGAACACGCCAACTCCACACATGCATGAGGAGAACATGCTAACTCCACACATGCATGAGGAGAACACTCTAACTACACACATGCATGAGGAGAACAGGCTAACTCCACACATGCATGAGGAGAACATGGTAACTCCACACATGCATGAGGAGAACACGCCAACTCCACACATGCATGAGGAGAACATGGTAACTCCAAACATGCATGAGGAGAACAGGCTAACTCCACACATGCATGAGGAGAACACGCTAACTCCACACATGCATGAGGAGAAGCAGGATTCGAACCAACAACCCTTTAAAATCTGCAGCAGGTTTTTCTTACATGTGATGCTTTAACCAAACCTGTTGATCTCAGGTGTCTCCGTCTAAGATCCTTAATCAAAGGTATGTTTGGTTTATGTCCTGTTAAAACTTACACCAACAGTTTTTTATAACCAAAGTTTTACTGGCAGGTCAGACACGTCTAACATCTGCAGGACCTGCAGCTTGCAGGCGGTGGACCTCTGATGTTCTCCCTGATGAAGGCGTTCCTCTGCACCTGGAGGTCTGACTGAAGGTGTTGTTGAGGTTTGCCTTCCAGTCTGACAGCAGCTGGTGGTTTTCTAACCAACCTTTGAACTGAACTGAAACACCATCATTAACTTGGGTGACTCGGTTTTTGTCCTGGAAAACAAAAACACACCGGCAGGTCGTCTCCCTGCTTCTGCTTCTGAAACACGTTTGAACCTCTCTAATCTGGCTTTGGCAGCCTGGATTCACGGAGATAATCTGAGTGAGACGGCCATGTTGTTTTTAGGAGGAGGGAAGTTTCTTCTGCCTGAGGCCAGCTGAGTGTCAGCGCTGCTGGAAACTCATGAATAACCATCGTGTCTCTGACATCAGACATCTGAGATGTGTGCAGGTGAGACAACTGCTGGGAGTTTAACGTGTCGAGCTTCATGATGGTCCACAGAGGAAACAAAAAGGCTCAGAGATGCTGCAGCAGCAGCTTTACTTCCATTAAACACTGACCAGACGTGACCTTTAGAACAAAGGAAACACCTGTATGCACTGACACTTGGCGTCTGTAAACCTACCTGATGGGTTTGATCCTTGGGGTCCACCATCCAGCTCGTTTTAGGCGTTTCTCTACTCCAACACACCTGATTCAAAAGGTGAATCACCTGTTGAGCATCTCATTGAGATCTGCAGAAACCTGTTAATCACCTGCTGATAAAAATCAGGTGTGTTGGATTTTCAGCACACCTGTTCTTCTACATCTGGACTCAAACACACGTGTCCAGCTGGACGGCTTGAACCTTCAGTGTGAAGATGTGTGTTTTTGTCTCTAACGTTTAGAGGCTTATCTGCTTCTGCACACCTGGTTTTAATTAGTGAGCATGAGGAGCTACTGAACAGGTAAGATAACCATTGAAACAGGCGTGTTGCAACAGAGAGACATCTGAAATGTGCTGCACAGGACCCTGTCAGGACCAGGTGTGGAGACCCCTGAGCTAAAGTTTAAGCGCCTCGTGATTTTTATCTTGAGAGGCGCTATAGAAATGATATTTTCTTCTTCTTCTTAAAGGCTGAATGCGGAACAATATAACTAAAGCTATAGTAACATAAATGTGCACCTCCGGGGTGTTTAGAGGTGTGTAGAATGAAGCTACATTTTTTTCTTTTAAAAGCAAATATTTTATTTATTTATTTATTTATTGTCTCTTTATCCCCTCCTTTAATTTTTCGGTGGTTTTAAATCGCAACGGACACGGAGACAGAAGTGAAAGAGGAAGGGCGAGAGAAAGGAAGGGGGGGGGGGGGGGTGTTAACAAAAAAAATATGATGAACAAGAAGTCGAGTTGCCTTCATTTGAACCGTTTGGATTACCAGGACCTGGGTGACTGTGGACCTTCACTAGCATGATGAACAAGAATCTGCTTCTACAGAAAGAGAGAAAAGGGACACAAAAATACAAGAAAACCAAAAAATCTCCGCTCCAACAACATGAGGATATACAGCAATAACTATTGTTACTGAAAAGCACACGGTAATCTTTCATAGTGCATTCAGTGCCAACCACAGCCTTATGTTAAAATGCCCAAGTCCATCCACAGACCTGCCCCCTGACGTAGGGAAGATGGAGGGGTTCCAAGCCTCAGAGATCCAGAGGTCTCCTCAGGGCATGGAGACCCCAGGGAGACCGCCACCAAAGAAGCCCTAACCCCCTCCTGAGAGGTGCAGCCTATTACCCCGAGGGGTGCAACTAGCAGCCGCCAGAGCCCTGGGAGATCATGGAGAGCCCCCAGGCCCGCCTGCGGCCACCCACCCTGCTGCAGGCCGGGTTCAGAACCCGGTGGCCCAGAACCCAAGGACGCCCAACCCCGATGAGGACCGAGGATCTGGGTGGATCAGCCCGGGTCCATCAGCTCTCTGAATGATTGCCTTTCAGACATCACGGCTGTCCTCCAATGTCCTCAGTTTAAATGAGGATGAGACAGAGGCTATCATTTTCAGACCTGGGTCTGTAAACGTCGGCCCCACGGTGATCAGTCTGGGGGTTGGACTTTAGGTGAAGCCTACAACAGATAAAGAGTGTCACGTATCGACAGCGCACCTGGTATCCCGACAGCTGGAAGCCTTGTTCTATTGCTGCAACTTCAGCCTCCACACACTCCACGGTGTTCGTGTTCCATATTCAGCCTTTTCGGTTTCCTCACACACCTCCTGGCACCCAAACTTGAGTTTGGTGTGACTTTAAAGGAAAAACTTATGTAGCTATGACAGATTAGTCGAATGTTTTAACGGAAATATAAAAGCAAAAACTGAAATACAATAAAAATAAAATTAAATCAAGATGTTGTCAAATACTTAAACATCTCCTTTAAAATTAAAGTCAATATCAGGTTTCTATAACTAACAACAAAAATGTATAATAGAAGAGAATAAAATGTTAAAGTGCAAGCAGCCTACGCCCACGCGTGTGGACGCCAGGACGCTAAAGCAGAAGAAGACATCCTGGTTATTTTCACCTCAGCAGGTGTTTCAGCTTTAATCATGTGATCAATGATGGGTGAATAATAGGGCCAGGACTTTAATGTGTTAATTATGATTAATTAGAAAAAAATGACGCGTTAAAAAAAATTAACGCATTTAATCGAAGCTTGCATTTCGAGCAACCTTTGTCATTGCACGATTTCCTCGTAGACCGAATATCACTGACGCACACAACAATGCACAGTGCTAATGGCTACTAAAACGGAATAAAAACAGAAAGAAGTTGCCTTGCTTGGACTGATGCAGGATTTAGGAAACACGTCCGCGTCTTTTCTTAACTTGGAAAAAAAAACTTCCAGACATCAACGGAGTCCGTGTCGCGGACACTTTTCAGAGATCATCTCTGCTGCAGCTGCCCGGTGGCACCAGGAACTTTACAAAAGTTGTGGTAAGCTATATTTTTAACATTTACGTAACATCTGTGCAGCGCTGAAAGCACCAGACAGAATAATTCTGTGCCCTAACAGTAGTTTATGAAAGTAGTCAGACAAACGAGAGGCGCCTGGCTGCCGCTGGGAGAATGCTCCGTGTTCTCACTACTCTGTAAACAATCACAAACAACGTGTCTTAAAGTTGAAAACAGAAGTTTCAGTTAAAACAGAAACACTCTAATTTTTATTAATTTACAATTTTTATTTTATGATTCCATCAATAATTTCATAAAATATGTATATGCAGCGTTGACATCTTTGACATATACTTCTGTAATGATCGATTTTAATTACATTTAATTAAGGACCATAAGACATTAAAAATTCATATCTAGTATGAAATCCATCTTATGGACACTGGGTTATTTAAATCAGATGATTGGATCTTCTGGATTCTGGACGAATCAAAGCTGGCAGATTTATAAATACCACAGAGACTCTGCCACGCTTCAGACGGGGAAGGTTCTGATTGGATCAGCAACAGCAATGTGTCGTGATTATTTACCTTAATGTGTCAGTGTGTCTAGTGAACTAGATTAAGTCATATTACTTATTAAAAACATATTAAGCATAATAATGGGATTTCACAGGTCGGTCACATGGTATTATTGACTAAAAGTTGTTTTGATTAGCTTTATTGGAAATAGAGTTCTTTGATATTAATAAAAGAAAAGAGTCTTCATCTTCTGTCTTCATTGCTGGAACGTAAACAGTTTAGAAGCGAATGCATGACCTTGAGGCTGTTTCATGCACTCTGGCGCCGTGTCAAAGGGAACTGTGGTTAGAGGATAAATAGCCTTGAGGAATAGCTCCTTCATCACGTTACACTTCTTTCCAGTTTTGTTTATTAAGATATTTATTTAGTGCTTCCAGTGCTTTAACGGACTTATTTCTTTTGTAATTATAGTAATGTTTGTATTTAACAAATGTTTATATTTAAATATAGCAAAAATGGGTAAATGGTCACTAATATCTGTCTTCAGTATCCCACTCCTCATAACATCATCATTTTTGTTTGTGAAAATATTATCAAGGATCGTAGCACTGTGAGATGTGATTCTGGTTGGTTTAAACAGGGGGAATAAACCTAAAGTACACATTAAATCAACAAAGTCCATTGACATTCTTTGCTACTCAGGATTTTCTAAATTAATATTAAAATCTCCACACATTAACCAGGTTTTGTGTCTAATTTGATCAGCCAGCTCCATCATTTTGTCAGTAAATTGCATGAGACAAGACCCAGGTGCCCTGTAGACACAGCTAATTAAAATAGTTTTAGCATTTTCATTAATAATTTCCATTGTCACCACTTCTATAACGTTGCCCTCCATCACTGTCATTTCTACTACTAACTTACACTTCAGATCTGATTTAATAAACAAGGCAACACCACCACCTCTTTTATTTTTTCTATTTACAAAAAAGCTCATATCCATCCATTTGAACATCATCCATAATGTCATCGTTAAGCCAAGTCTCTGTAATAGCAATCACACTGAATTGATTTTTAAATTTTCTTAGCTAATCTCTTATTATTGGCGGCTTACAAAACAAACTTTGACTGTAGAAATGAATGAGTGATAGCGTATTTTCCATAATTACCCCACTATTTACATTTCCTTCTTCATAATAATCACAATTTTTATTTAAATCAAGTAAACTTTCATCTATTTTACTATCCAAGTCATATATTTTGTAATTTGAATTATAGAATTTTTTTATTATATATTTTTTGCTATTGTGAATCCCGACTAGTATCACACTCTTGTCTATTCTGTTTTTTATTTTTTGTTGTCATCAATGTTTCTGATTTGTACATGATTAGTGCCTTCTTCTAGCGATGTCAGCATTCGTTTTTGTTAGATGCTCATTTATGTAGGAATTTGTTCCTTTCAATTTTTTTGCCCGCCTCAGTAAGTCATTTTTGTGTTTCCTGCTTGTGAATCTTATTATAATAGTTGATGTTTTATTTGTACCACTTTTAAATGGAATAGTATGACAATCTGATATTTTGTCCTGTTGAATGTTGATACCTTTTTGATGGAAGAAGCCTGTGACTTGCTGCTCTAATGTTAGTAGTTCATCTGGTGGTGCATTCTCTCCTCTAGCTCCATCTGAGTCCACCACCCGTGCATACGAACGATGCTTTGTCTCCAAGCCAGATATTACTCAAGATCATCCACTCGTTGTTCCAGCTTCTCAATAAGCTTGTCTTTTTCCACTAGCTGTTTAATTTCATCCAACAGTCTGCTCAAGGACGACATTTCTCCAGATATTCGATTCACTGATGTTTTTGTCTATATCCTCCAAGTTTTTCCATTTTCCTTGGTGGCGCCATCTCACCCACTATAAATGGTAAATGGTAAATGGCCTGTATTTGATATAGCGCCTTCTAGAGTCCTGGAACCCCCCAAGGCGCTTTACAACACAACCAGTCATTCATCCATTCACACACACACATTCACACACTGATGGTGATGAGCTACGATGTAGCCACAGCTGCCCTGGGGCGCACTGACAGAGGCGAGGCTGCCAAGCACTGGCGCCACCGGTCCCTCCGACCACCACCAGCAGGCAACGTGGGTTAAGTGTCTTGCCCAAGGACACAACGGCAGCGACAGACTGAGCGGAGCTCGAACCTGCAACCTTCCGATTACGGGGTGAGCGCTTAACTCCTGCGCCACCGTCGCCCACAATATTATACACTATAGTTTGTGTGTTCAAGTGCACCACAATCCACCACCTCCCTGTTAAATCCTGCATGTTTTAGTTGGGTCCAGGTGCAGCACCTGGAGCTGGGCTTGGTAGTTCCTGGTGTTGGTTCTGACAGATCCAGGCCTAGCGGACGAAGAAGGATCCTGATAGCTTGGCCTGGTAGCTGGTGATGAGAGCTGGGCCGGGCGTGGTAAACAGGCCTGGTGGCTGGTGTTGAGAGGATTTGTGGACTCTCAGCTGTTTGTTTCCACTGTGGACTGGAGTCATGAGTTCCCCAGCCTGGTCTGGCAGCTGGAGCAGAACCTGGGCCTGGCAGCTGGAGTTTAATCGAGTCACGGCCCTAGTCGATAATCATCACCAACATTATGAAATAGTTCTAATAACGAGTCTCAAGTTAATGAACTTTGTGCAAAAAGATGAGGTAAATAACTAAATAAATATAATAATAATAATTAATAATTATGATGTAGCAGATTGTTTAAAGGATTTCATGTTTTCTATTTATTTCATTTCTTCATTGTTCTTAGATTCTAGTTGTTTATTTTATAGGGTGAAATTTATCTTTATCTAAAAATAAAAGTTTCAAGTGAACTCATTTATTTATCCTTAAAACATCCATCCATCCATTTTCCAAACCTGATTAGTCCACTTAGGGTCGCGGGGGAGGGGCTTGTGCCTATATCCAGCGGTCAACGGGCAATTAGGCGGGGTACACCCTGGACAGAGAGCCAGTCCATCGCAGAGACACACAGGACCAACAATCATGCACACACACACTCACACCTATGGTGTGATTTAGACAGACCAATCAACCTAACAGTCATGTTTTTGGACTGTGAGAGGAAATCGGAGAACCCGGAGAGAACCCACGCATGCACAGGGAGAACATGCAAACTCCATGCAGAAAGATCCCAGGCCAGGAATCGAACCCAGGACCTTCTCGCTGCAAGGCAACAGCTCTAACCACTGCGCCACTGCACAGCCTCTTAAAAGATCCAAACATTTATTTATTTTATTTTTATTCATTTCTTTCATCAGCAAACTAAACACATGGATTTATAAAACACTTCCTGTGTGTTTGGATCAAACGTCCCGTTTGTAAAAGAGTCTGATAACCAGAGATTACCTAAGAGTTTAGACATGTTTAGGAACCACATGAATGTTTTCTTGTGTCATCATAACAGGGCCCGGCTTATTTATATCTTTACGGATTTCCTTCATTAGTTTAGTCAACATTCTGAGTTTGCACAAATCCACAAAAGTCCTGACATGAACGGACCCACGGTCCGAACCAGAACCAGTTCTGAAGTCTGATGACATGCCGAGCTCGGCCACAGCAGCAGTTTTATATCAACACAAACATCTGGATACAGCAGAACACAGAAGCTAATGAACATCTGTAGATTATTAACTTAAATTAACACAAACAGGAAGGAGTCACAAACACAACAGCTTCTGTACATCTGTGCAAAGGTAGAGTCATCAGTGAAAAGTGTCCACAAATCAATCCTCACTGAAACTTTTTTACTTTTCCAAACGAAAAAATCCTGATTTAAACTTTTTGGTTCATTTCGTGAATAAAAGAAAGTTTCACACAGAAATCCGATCAAGTTTCTGTTTGACCTCAAAATAAAAACCAAATAAAATTTAGGAAATCAGAACCGTAGACACACACACACACACACACACACACACACACACACACACACACACACACACACACACATACATACACACACATACACATACACATACACACACATACACACACAGACATACACAGACACACACATACACACACATACACACACACATACACATACACACACACGCACACACACACACATACACACACACACTACCACATACACACACACGCACACACAAACGCAGACACACACACACGCACACACACACATACATACACATACACACACACGCACACACAAACGCAGACACACACACGCACACACACACATACATACACACACGCACACACACGCACACACACACACACACACACACACACACACACACACACACACACACACACACACACACACACATACGTGCATTTTTACAGTGTAAAATAACAATTTAGTTTAAAATTCCAATCTGAATCAAAGAGATTTCAAGAGCGAAGCAGTTTTATGTTTTCATTAATATTAATATTAATATTATTTTGTATTATTAATGTTGTTATAATAAGATTATTTTATTACTAGCTAGGTAGCTACCTCTTTTAGCTTAGCTCCCACCTCCGCGTTAGCCTTGGGTTAGCTTGTAGCTACATCGCTTCAATTCGACGGGTGTCATCATTTGATCCCAGCCTTACAGCCCCGCCCTCAGCTCCACCTCTTTTCCCTTTTATGGAATTGTCTGGGCGTGACGGAATCTGTGACACAGTCAAAATGGCGGTGGTGGCCACCTCCCATTTTGGCACAAAAACTTAGAAATGAAACCTGTGGACACGAATCGTCCAGTATATATGTCGATGCTATAAACTCGTAAACTCAACAATCTGTTCAAATAAGGAACAAATAACTTATGAAAAAAATGAGATAAATTCTAAAAGTTTCTTCTGAGGAAAGAGAAACTTCAGATTCGATTTCCTGTAATTAAACATCCAGCAGTAACTAAGTACACAAAGTAATCGGATTACAGTAAAAACACCTTTTTTAAATGTAGAAAAACTCTAATTGATAAAGTTTAGTTTGGTGAAGTGAAGTTTGGTGGAAAAAAGCAGTTTTTCAAACACTGATGTGTAAATACAACAGCCGTTAACGTTGAACGGTCCTCCTCCAACCGTTCTCCTGATGTTCTCCTGATGTTCTACTGAAGCCCATCAGTAATAACTTGTCCTCTGTGTTTTTCTGACATGTCACAGCATCTGGGAAGGAAAATCAATCCAGCGGCTCAAATGGAATCAAATCCTGTCAACTCATTCCACCTTAAGTTGTCTCAAACAAATGAGGTCCACCTTCAGAGGTGTTCAGGTGAGAAATCCAAATGGGAGAGATTCAGTCTGATGTCCAAGGATTGGCCCCTCCTCCTGTTTCCTCTTGTTTTAGCCCCGCCCCCTCCAGCTGAATGATGACAGAAGCTGGTGGGATCTGTGAGAGTTGGAATCCCAGTAAAGATCCAGCAGGACTTGCTCAGGGCTCGGTCTGAGCTGAGGTGTAAACCGGGTCCTCAGAGGTCCAGTCAGACCTCCTCAGCAGCTGGAGCCCTCGCTGCCGGTCCCGCCGCCGCCTCCTCTGGATTTAGAGCCTGCCGCCGACCCGACATTTATTTGGCAGCCATTGGTGACGTGACTCATGACTTTCTGCTTGAGCTGAGCTACCTGCTCTCTCAGCATGGCGGCTGTGGAGGCCAGGTCTGAGTTCTGGTTCTTCAGAACCTTCACCTTCTCCTCCAGGCGAGAAATGCGCTCCAGCTTCCGCTTGCGGCATTTGGACGCCGCAATTCGATTGCGGAGCTTCTTGCGTTCTGCTTTGATGCGTTCCTGTGTCTCCAGGTCAATGGGGGAGAGGGAAGGGGGGGAGGTGGGGTCACCTGATGGGTGAGGCACCTCTGGAACCGTCTGAGGTGCGTCCAGACCTCGAGGGTGGGACTGTGGGGTACCACCACTACCTTGACCCGAACCTCCACCGTAGCCCATCTGGCTTCCAGAGAATGGGTGCTGGGCAGGGGTGTAGCTGCTGAGGTTAGTGTAGACGGGCATGTCTCCACCCGACATCAGGTTCCTCTGGTAGGATGCTTGCAGGGAGACGCTGGAGGATGAGGATGGGGACATGGGTCCACCTACAAGCTGGTTCTGCTTGTGAAGGTCAGCCAGAGCTTTCACAAAGCCGTCAGCAAAGCCCTCCTGCTCGTTGGTGGCCGGGCCGCGGTAGATGAAGGGGTTAGAGGAAGTGGACACAGGGCTGGTGGTCACCAGACCCTGGTTGGACTGGATGATGAGATGTTCCAGGTCCGGAGAGGCCAGCTTCAGCAGGTTCATGTCTGCTGAGGATGAAGATGAAGTTATCAACGGGTTGTTTCCTCCCAGCGGCAGGTTGTTGGGATTCCGACTGGCTGTCGGATTTCCACCGCCCAGGAAGTGGTGGCCTCCTGCCACAGACATGGCCTTCTTACTCATCAGCATCTTGTTGCCGGGGTAACGCTCATACTCTGCCACCTGGCTGAAGCCGGGAACAGTGGGAGTGTCGTCGTGGTAGAAGGGCGTCTCCATCTCGGTGGTCATGGACAGGAAGGCGTCATAATCAGATTAACCTAAGGTCGAAGCAGATTTACGTTCCACTGAGGTCGGCGTCTGAGGGATGAAGAGCAGGAGACACAAACAGAACCAAGTTAAAGTTCCACTCCAGGCTGTCTTTCTACTTCCTGTTTCTGACTCTGATTCTGATTCAACAGGATTCCCAAACTCAGCTGTTTCAACTGATTTTATTTATTATAAAATTCATTTAAACGCCAAAAGAGACAGAGACAGAGAGACATAGAGACAGAGACATAGAGACAGAGACATAGAGACATAGATAGAGGTGAAGACAGAGACAGTCTGAGAAAGGAAATTTTCCTAAAGTGATTCCAAATGATGTGTTTTTATAAAGTTGTGCTACAAGGACACATCTCTGGTTCATCCCTTGAATTAGGAGTATATTTCTATCAATCAATCAATCAATCAATCAATCAAATCAAATCAAAGATAATTTATTAATCCCAGAGGGAAATTAGAGTTTCAGTACACACAATTCAGAGATCAGACATACGTGGGCAAGACACATGACAAGAATTGGTGACTGTGGTCATTCGCAACCCTGAGTCGTGCTACCTTAATAGAGATCAGAGGGGTTTACATGAGGATTGGTTCAGGTGGAGGGAAAAAGGCACTTCAGAGCTACCCTCCACCAGGAGGGCAGCTTTGCTCTGCAAAAAACACCTCAGACAGAAATGCAACAGACTTCAGACAACACAACATAAGTGTCCACTAGGTGGGGTGGTGGGTTGGGACTATCCACACTTCAGTTCCTGCAGCCACGGTAAGCAGCGCATGTCACCTCAGTGTGGATAGGGGGAGGAGCATTGAGGGTTGGAGGGTTGCAGTGACCCTGGAACGTTTCAGTGGCCTTCCCGCAGTCCTGCCCAGGCTGGGAAAGGAGACAGAGTTGAGTTGCCATAGCGACGGCACATTCCACATATCTTCTGAGGGGGGAGTTTTTGTTGGAGCCTTGCAGGCTCAAGGACATCAGATTCCAATTAGAAATTGTTTTGGGGCCAGACAGAGATATTTCCTCTCTGTCTTACAGTTTGTTGGTTCTCAACCTCTCAGAATCCCAATAATGGACATTAATCTATCCCAATCCGTGCTGATTCGTCCACTCTCTCCTTGATGGCATCCATCTTTGTGCCAAAGAATGAATCCCCGCCAAAGTCCCAAGCTTACGATTCATCTCGACAATTATGTGAGTCTGTGAATTCACAGCTCAGTTCCAGATGTCTGGGGGGGGGGGGGGGGGATTGGACCTATGTTAAGCATAATTCTGCGCACACGAAGACGCATAAGAGACCTGGATGATGAAGCTCAATGGTTAAAGGAATCACGGAAGCGGTGTGATGCGCTCCGTCGCGCGTCTAGACGGTACCGTAGGAGGCGAGCTGCCATGGTTTGCCGCATGCTACAGGAGCGAGCTATCTAGGAGCGCAAAGCGTCCCCCGGTCCCCTCCTCCTCCCCCTCCTCCCTGTCCGGAACTCGACCTCACTAGTCTGAAGCAGCCACCTTGTCCGTAACAAGTCGACCCTGTTACTAGGGGCATCGTCCAGTTTAATTACGGAAAACATTATCCGAATGTTTGTATTCAGATCCAAAGGTCTTACGGACAGAGTCTTGAACATTTCCGTTTTTCATGGCCTGTCTGAAGGGGGCTCAAGAGTCGGAAGAAGAAATGATGAAATGAGTTTTAACAGCTGAGTTTGGGAATCCTGTTGAATCTCTGTCTGTCTGTCTGTCTGTCTGTCTGTGTGTCCAAAATGAACCGGCGCTTTTGGCTCTCAAATGGCTCTTCATATATTTTTTTTATTAATTTATCACCAGAATTGAAGTGAAATTGTTGACCGATCTACAAATGTACATTAAATCAACTGTTTATTATTGAAAGGGAGACTAGACAGTTTTAACTTGTTTTTAGCACCTCTAGTGGCCGTTTAGCAGTAATCTCCTCTGTATGAACGTCTCCCCAGACGTCATTAGCGTCTACAGAAGGGATTCATCACTAAATCAACCATATCAGATGTCTTCATGATCTAATACATGCAGCAACCCTGCTGGAAGCAGCCTGCAGCACCAGGTATGTCAGCTAAACAGCGGCCGCCACTCTGACGTTGCAAGTGCGGTATTGTGGCTACAGAGGGGGTGGGGTGTGAGTGACTTCATTAACCCTAAAGGGTCGTTTTAGCACAAACTGGCTCAAGGAAATGATTTAAAAACATGAAAAAGTTTCATCGTATCCCTTTAAATAACTTCTAACTAGCAAAAATAAACTCTGTAAGTAAATTATTTATAGACTTAACTATTTACAGGTAAACAACTCAGAAAGGCTGAGATAATCACACAGGAACATTTGTAGAGCCTGGTGAAAAGATGTTTTTGTTTAGCATCATCCACACGTTTACTTTTTATTGTCAGTACTGGTCAAATGTGTCCAAATCTGTGTTCGTCATAGGTCGTCCATAGCGAACACCTTGTTCAGACATAAAGGGTCCATGTGGGCTCTTGGCACCGGGATCCCTTAGGCCGTAGCTCGATGATCGACTTTGTTATCGTCTCATCTGACCTGCAGCTGCGTGTCTTGGACACTCGGGTCAAGAAAGAGGCGGAGCTGTCAACTGACCACCACCTGGTGGTGAGTTGGCTTTGATGGTGGGGGAGGAAGCCAGTCAGACCTGTTGGACTCAAACGTATTGTGAGGGTCTGCTGGGAACGTCTGGCGGAGTTTCTTGTCAGAAAAAGTTTCAATCCCCACCTCTGACAGAACTTCCAAAATGTTCCGGGAGAAGGCGGGGGACTTTGAGTCCAAGTGTGCCATGTTCCGCGCTTTCATTGAGGCGGCCAACCGCAGGGTTGTCTGTGCTTGTCACGGCGGCAAACCCCGAACTCGCTGGTGGACACCGACGGCTGGTGATGCTGTCAAGCTGGAGAAAGAGTCCTATCAGGTCTTTTTGGCCTGTGGGACTCCAGAGGCAGCTGATGGGCACCAGCAGGCCAAGCGAAATGCGGCCCGGGTGGTCGCCGAGGCTAAAACCTGGGCGTGGGAGGAGTTCGTTAAGACCATGGAGCAAAACTTCTATATAGCTTCGAGGAGATTCTTGTCCATCATCTGGCACCTCAGGAGGCGGGACGTTGTGGATCGGTGGGCAGAATACTTCAAAGACAACCTCGATCCCACCAGCACATCTTCTAGTGAGGAAGCAGAGTCCGGGGACTTTGGGTGGGGTTCTCCAATCTCTGGGTCTGAGGTCACAGAGGTGGTCGAGGGGCTCCTCTGTGGCAAGGCTCCAGGGGTGATGAGATCCGCCCGGAGTTCCAACAACACACTCCTCCTCTGCTTTTTACTGTTTCTCTCTCTCTTGTAATTACTCCTGATCTTTATTTCCATTTGGATGTAATCCCTCCAACTCCACGGATCCACGTTCCTGTCGATGCTTCTCACCACAGTTGTTCTGATGCTGCCAGTGGTTGCAGGAATGTGCACGGTGCCAGAAAACTCCCCTCTTCCTTTCTCTCATCTTGCCTGGGCTGACGGGAGCTGACGGTGGTGTAGGTGTAGTGTGCTCCATCACAGTGAAGCTCCTTTAGAGTGTTTGGAAAGAAAACATCCTAATGCTCAAAAAGAAGCTCCTCCTGGAGCGTGTTCTGCATATCGAGAGGGGTGGGGTGGGCGTTGGGGGGGCTGTGGTGCTGGGTGTTTACTTGGAGACGTACAGATATTTTTTCCAGAAATCTCGAAGATTTTGACGAGTAAATTACCGGAAAAAGTACCGGTATTCATCGTACCCTGGAAAAAAGTGCAGATACACCGAGAGGTAAAAATAAGAAGTGCGTACCCGCCCACTTGAAGCACTGCTCAAGACCTTCATTCATCCTAGAGACCACTGCAGATAATCTGAAAAAATTGGTCTTTAAAAATCTGAAAGAATCTTGAATCTCAAAATTAGCAACTGAAGATGTATTTTTAACTAATTTTACATTTTAAAAAATAAACGAGCAAATTACCTAAAGTCTGATTTGAACTCTAAAAGGAAACTTTTCTTGGACAATAAGCCCCGCCCCCAGCAGGAACTTTAAACGCACCTTTACCTCCCTAAGAGGACTCCCTAGATCCGCCCCTGGAAGCTTAAACAACTAAATTTTTACTCTGAATGAACAGAAATGAAAAAGTTCTGTGGTTTATCAGCATCAGGAGATGCTTGCAGCTTCAGATGCATCAGACTCCAGCAGCTGATGAGTGACGTCACATCAGACCCTCACAAGTCCTGATGCGTCAGGTGATGATTTTAGTGGATGTTAAATGAATAAATAAATAAATAGATAAATAAAAGAAACCCTGTAGAAAATAAATTATTACTTTTAATTTCAAGGTTTTCAAACGCCCAATAGTTTCCAGCGCCCTCTGGTGGTCATATTAGAACACAGCAGCTCTCTTTAAACGACTTTTATCTCTTGACTCAAATAAATAAATAAATACATAAATAAATAAACAAACAAATAAACTCAGTCATCAGATCGGCATGGTCACACTTGGACTGGGACCAGTTATTATTTAGTCTTTATTTAGTTTTCTCGCCTGAAGATTTTTTTAAAGTTTAAACAATAAAATTCCACTTTAAATAAAACAGATGAAATATTCAGTAAACATGGTTTTAACTGAAATATTATTTAAATCTTAACTGTGATTTTTAATAAAACCTGATCCACTCCCGATCTGAAAGCGTTCAAGTTCCCGGTGCTTCCCGGTAACTTCAGACCGGGAAAAAGCAGCGAGAGGCACCGGGAAAGAGGTCGTTATCAGCCGGACTCACCTGCAACCCCGGAGCGGGTCGGAGATCCAGAACCAGGGCGGAGAAAAACCTGGAGACCGACCGGGACGGAACCCGGAGAAGCGTTTGATGGTTCGGAGAGCTGGGAGGGAAAGCGGAGAGGGGGGGAGGGGGGTGAAAGAGAGACGGAGTGAAAGAGGGAAAGAAGGAGAGGGTGAGAGAGAGAGAGAGAGAGAGAGAGAGAGAGAGAGGGAGAGAGTGTGTGAGAGAGACGAAGGGTGAAAGAGAGAGAGAGAGAGAGAGAGAGAGAGAGAGAGAGAGAGAGAGAGAGAGAGAGAGAGAGAGAGAGAGAGAGAGAGAGAGAGAGAGAGAGAGAGAGAGAGAGAGAGAGAGAGAGAGAGAGAGAGAGAGAGAGAGAGAGAGAGAGAGAGAGAGAGAGAGAGAGAGAGAGAGAGAGAGAGAGAGAGAGAGAGAGAGAGAGAGAATCGTTCGCCCATGGTCAGATTTGTTTTTTAAACTTTTTTCATTAAACAAAATAAAACTGCCAGAACATTATGACCACTGGTCTGCTGGTTCATCATCAGCCAGATGTTTGAGTCCAGATGTTCTGTGAGGTTCACTTGATGAGGTCATCACAGATCCAGAGCTGGACAGGTCACATCAGAGACGCAGATTAGGGCCAATACCCATTTCTGACCTGCTGGTATGGGATGGAAGCCCTGGAGAACTGGGGTTGTGACCTCTGACCCCTGGTTTAGACAGAGCAGTAAACCTAGAACCTTCCAGCTCAGCTCCTTCTTCCCCAGAACCAGACCAGGTCAACATCTCTGCTTCATCCGAGCATCACTCAGGAACACCTGATACCAGAACCAGGGGGAACGTTTTCCAGTTCAGAACCTCAAACCTGGAAGGTGTCTTCTAAAGACTGGAGTTCCAATTCCAGCAGTACCCCCCCCCCCACCCCCCACCCCCCCACCCCCCAGATCAGGGAGACCGGACAAGAACCTGGGAGACGCTCCATCCTTCGTCTCCTGCTAACAGCTGTTTGAGAATCACCTTGGCTTGTTGGAGCTGAAAGTCTTGCTTCCTTTTCAGTCTTCTACAGATCCAGGATCAGATGCAAATCACCCAAAAGTCCTGCTAGAAACGGGTTCTGCTGCGTGTCGGCTCCAGGAACCTGAACTCCGGACCGTAATGTCTGAGATCCAAGTCCTCTGGACAGAGCCGGAGAACGAACCCTGAAACATCTGAAAGTTATCAGAGATGACATCATTTCATTAACCAGACGAGATGACATGGTTCTGCTCAGGAGGAACCCGACTGGAGGGGGAGGAATGATGTCAGACCCAAAACATTCAAACACAAAACTGCTCTCATTTCTTCCTTTTGTGGGTTTAAAGAAAACCAAATTCCAACTTTTCCACAAACATCAGCGGCTGTTGACCTGAGAGCTCACAGATCAGGAGTTTTGAATAAACACACGACTCCGGATGAGACAAACAATCAGCAAACAAAATAAACAAAAAACAGCTTCCTGGATCTGCACCACAGACTCAGGAGAAGTTCTGGTTCTGCTTCTATCAAACCCAACAGTCCAGAACCTTTGCTTTGATCATGTGGCTCTGGTACTCCCTAGTGGTCATTCAGTAGAAACACCAGACCAGCTGATTGTTGTTTATGATCCTCTAAAGCAGGGGTGTCAAACTCATTTTAGCTCAGGGGCCACATCGAGGGAAATCTAGTCCCAAGTGGGCTGGACCGGTAAATAAAAAAATACTTCAGATTGTTTTCTTTGTTTTAATACAATCAATATAAAACAAGGCTGGAGCCTGAGGACAGTGTATCCAAAATAGTACAAGTACAACACCTGAAGTGTACTTGAAAATTTGAAAATTCTAAAAAAATCAATAAATAAAATAAACATTCCTTAGTGATTCAAAGAGCTAACAGATCACATGGCTAGATCAGTTTCATGCAGCACTTAAAGTATATTTGACTCATTTTACTTTACATCTTTTAGCTTTCACCAGCACATCAATATCAGAAGTCACATCCTGAGTGGCGGCCATCTTCAAGATGTGATTCACGTTCTTGTGTGAGCCTTGAGCGCAGCTTTGTTTTATTTATACTCATTACAGAGAAAACTTGCTCACAATGATAAGTTTATTTTCACTCTACATTGTAAAGTATGAAAATAAAGTTTACACAACCATCTCGCTGGCCGGATTTAACCCGCTTGCGGGCCGGATCCGGCCCGCGGGCCGCATCTTTGACACCCCTGCTTTAAAGCCAGATTATGCAACATTTTCATATTTTAAAAACATTTTCCTGAGCCAGCATGTGCTAAAGGAACCTCTACGGGGTTATTCAAATGTCCCGCCGTCCTCTGTGGCCAGAATACTGCACTTGCAACTTCAGACTGGCGGTCGCTCTGTTGGGACTTGGAAGAAATTGAGCTGACATACCTGGAGCTGCAGCCTGCTTCCAGCACGTTTCCTGCATGTTTTATGTCCGCTGATTTGTTTGATTTAGTGACGAATCCCTCTTGTGGACACTAAGGAAGGCTGGGAGTCATTTAGGGCAGCAGTAGCTCAATAGGTTGAGCGGGTTGTCCAGTAATCGGAAGGTTGCAGGTTCGATCCCGGCTCTGGACAGAGAATTCTGCTGTTGCGTCCTTGGACAAGACACTTAACCCACCTCGTCTGCTGGTGGTGGTCGGAGGGACCGGTGGCGCCTGTGCTCGGCAGCCTCGCCTCTGTCAGTGCGCCCCAGGGCAGCTGTGGCTACATCGTAGCTCATCACCACCAGTGTATGAATGTGTGTGTGAATGGATGAATGATACACTGTAGTGTAAAGCGCTTTGGAGTCCTTACTCTGAGAGGCGCTATACAAGTGCGGGTCATTTATCATTTCAGCTGTCAGATCACGGTCCTAAACAGACAAACGCACAACGAAGACGTAGGTTTTGTTTTCGGTTCCACTAAACGGACACTAGGGGGTGCTAAAAGCAAGCTTAGACTGCCTCGTCTCCATTTAAAATCAGCTGTTTCTCCTCTGAGCAGCAAAACAAAACTTTTATGACGAAGACAGGGACAGGGACAAATGTGATGCGTTCTTCTGATGGATGGATATTTCACCATGGAGGACGCGCGGTACCACGATACCGTCCACTGTAGTGAAATGCAAGATAATTAATTACAGTATTGCTCCAATGTAGGATTACGTGTGTTAAAATTAGGTTATTTAGTACGAGCGTCGCCATTAAGAGAGATCTCATCTCATCCCGGTGTGAGAGCAGCAGCTGAACCCGGTGACACCACCAGCAACAGAAACTAGTAGGGATCTGGACTTTTTTTTTTACATCAGCTTCGGTGTAAAGTGAAACGTTGTTTATAACAATGTTATAAATCCAGTCGGGTGAATTTAAGCAAAGCAGGCAGCTTGTTTACATCGGTGAACAGATGCAGAGAGAACTTAAGCTAACGTTCGTAAGCTAGTTAAAAACACCTAACTTTTGTAAATACCGCTCTCTTTGAGCCCCGTCTAGGTGCGCTACTTCTGATATCTGAACACGGGCTCAAACTAGTAGAGGGAATGCTAAAGATCGCAAAAACAATTTCAGGCTCTACTTTCCCCTTTGTTTAGTACTTGTGTCGCTCACTGTTTACATGCTTTAACCGTCCAGTATGGCGGACCCACGTGATTAAGTGACGTAGGTATAAAAGGGTCAATACAACCGTCCTTCAGATCAATGTGGTTGTGAGGTCCTGTTTCTTTCAGCTGTGCCGTTTAACGCGCCTGCAGCTGATTTAGAAACGGTTGCGTCTGGAGTCCGTGACACGTGCCTTCATCACCTCTCACCTCGACTATGCAAACTCCTCATCAGGACTCCTGCTTCGGCCCTGAACTGGTTGCACATTGTGCCGACCCAAGCCCCCACAACGCGGGTCTAAAATTGAGGCAAACGCGGAAGTGACAGAAATGCAGTTCCACCCTCATCCACTAGGGGCTGGTGTCAGAAGTGAGCAAATCCTCATTGACTCCCATGTTAAAAATACCAATTTCACAGCAGAAATAAACATGTTTACAGCCTGGTACCAAAACATGTTTTTGGTTTAAATGATCTAGTTTACACTCATGACAACTCTGAGGGGGGTGAATGTTTTTCTCACTCTTCTGTTTAAGTGGATTTAAAGCCTAAAATTCTGTATAATTAATGAGCATCAGACCCACGTGACCACAGAGCTAGCTCCGTGGAAAGGCCTCAGCCTGAGCCTCGGCCTCGCCTGAAAACTGAGCATGCGTGGGTTTCCTCCGGGTACTCCGGTTTCCCCCACAGATCACAACACGCCCTATAGGTTATAAATTGTAAGACGCTTTGGATAAAAGCGTCTGCCAAATAAATAAACATAAACATAAACATACATAGACACATGACAAGAATTGGTGACTGTGGTCATTCGCAACAGTAGTCGCGCTACCGTTATAGATCAAGAGGGTTTATATGAGGATAGAGTCAGGGGGAGGGAAAAAAGGCACTTCAGAGTTACCCCCGACAGAGAGGGTAGCTTTGCTCTGCAAAAAAACACCTCAGACAGATATGCACAAAGACTTCAGACATCACACAAAATAAGCCTCCACTAGGTGGAGAGGTAGGGTTGGGACTCTCCTCACTTCAGAGCGTGCAGCTGCATGGAGCAGCGCTCATCACCTCCGTTGGACAGAAGGGGGGGGGGGGGGGGGGTAATGGGTTAGAGGGCACATTGACTCCTAGATACGGTTCCACGGCCTTCATTGGTCACAGTCCCGCCCAGGCAGAGATAGGGAGAAAGGGTTTCCATAGCGACGGCAGCATTTCACATTACTTCTGAGGGGGGAGTTTTCACTTCAGCCTCACTGGCTCCAAGAGCACCAGGTTCAGATAAGAACTTGTTTTGGGTACAGACAGAGATAATGTCCTCTCTGCCTTAGAGTTCTGTTGGTCTTCAACCCCTCCAGGTCCAATAATGGCATTATCAAACTATTCCAATCCGTGCTGATCCGTCAACTCTGTCCTTGATGGAATCCACCTTCTGTGCCAGAGCCTGAATCTCAGCCAACGTTTCAAGCTTACGACTCATCTCGACAATCATACGAGTCTGTGCGTTCACAGCACGATGCATTCAGTGTGCCCCAGGGCAGTTGTGGCTACATCGTAGGGCCCCAGGGCAAGGCTGCCGTACAGAGGTACCACTGGTCCCTCCGACCACCACCAGCGGGCAAGGGGGGTTTAGTGCCTTGCCCAAGGACACAACGACAGCGACAGCCTGAGCAGGACTTGAACCTGCAACCTTCTGATTACGGGGCGAGCACTTAGCTCCTGTGCCACCGTCGCCTCATGTTAGATTTTCTACAAAACACACAAACAAAAAATTGTGACTAACTGGGATGACATGATGCAGTAAAAGGAGAAGGGAATGTTTCTTACCGAGGTGTTTTTATTGAACAAATGTTAAATCACAGCATTAATAAACCTTTAGTCTTTAGTCCACAAACCCCTCGTTGTCTACAGGACTTTTTATTTTGTGTCAAATCTAGAAGATTATAACTGATCCGGTTTTCAGCAGGATAATCCAGCTCCTGCTGAAGGTCCCAGCTAACACTAACATCTTAGCAGCTGACAGGAAGCTAGCCGCTAAGTGGTCCTCCGGGTCGGTCTGGAGACACGCTCACTTCATGAAGATAAAATTAGCCAGAAGGTCCGACCATGAAATCTGGAATTATGATGAAGCGATCCACGAGTGGGTGTTAAAGCAGGACCGTCCCTTTAGCTGACGAGAGGAGATCCCATGTAGATGGAGTTGTGTGAAGAGCCTGGATTTAGAGACCCAGAGGGTTTCCTGGACCACCAGGAGACGGACTCACCAGCTGGACCATCACATCCTCACATCAGGAGCATCTCAGACCGGCACCGTGTTCAATACACAAATCACTTAACTACATGTAGACAAACACGCGATCCGTCCTCCTGAAGTTGTCCCCTTCCAGACGTTCATGCTCAGGATGTAACTATGATGGTTCTGGTACCAAAATGTAGCCTGGGTGACAGGAGATGAAACCCCCAGAATGCACCTGGTTCTGGCTCAGCGTGACGCCTTTCATGTGACTCTGAGGCTTGTATTGAGCGGTCGTCACCGTGTGAGTTTGGTTCTGGATGTCGGGTTCTGTCATGGACGGTGGATGATCCTTCAGCATCAGTTTGTATGGCGGGTTTGGAAAGGCGCGGGCGGGTCGGCCACGGCTCTTAACGGGTTTGTCGTAGGGAGTCTCTTCTTCGGGCTCGGTGTGAGAAATCACAGGAGCTCCGTGTTCATAAAGCAGCTGAGGGACCTCCACCACTCCCTCACCGTGAAGGCTCTGGTCCGGTGGCAGGTAAGGCCTACTGCTCTTCACCTGGGCAAGAAAAATCAGATGGGTCATGAATGCAGCAGCTCAGCTCGGACGTGGAGATGCTGTCTAACGTCTCCGTTTGAGTCGGGACTCACAGGGGAGGAGAACCACTGGTCAGTCACCACCGGCTTTGGGATCGGAGGGTAGACCTTCCGCTTGATGCTGTTGGGAGGAAAAACACAGCCGAGGAGTAAAGGTTAGCTACAGGAAGGAGGACTCGAACAGGAGGCTGAAATAATCAGTCCTTCCATCCAGGCTGAGGTCAAACTCAGCGTGGAGAGAACTCCCATCACTGAAGCGTAGGACACGGACTCGAGCGTTCCCCGTACCTCAGCGGGAGGACGTCAGGGAACAACCAGTAAGGATTACAACAGGAAGTCTGACCCAAAACCAGAGGTTAGACTTCAAAATAAAACAGGAAGCCCGACATCAATCATCTCCCACGAACAGCCGTGAGATCAGAGATGTAAAATGAAGCGTTTGCTCACCAGGTCCAGTGTCTGAAGCAGAGAAAGGTGACGATGAACAGCAAACCAAAAACCACCCCCAAGGAAATCAGGACCGACTGGATCAAGTCATCACCTGCAGAATAAAACCAGGTAAGCATCCCCCGTCGATCTGGAAAGTTGTGATCAGACGAAGCAGATCCTTACCTGAAGAGCCCAAGGTGCTGGTGATGCTTGTGTCGCCACACTCTCCCACTGCTGTCTGCGCCGTCACCGTGAACGTGTAAAGAGCACCTCTCAGGTGTCTGGCCGTCAGGCTGGTGGCTTCAGGATCATCTACCCGGGAGAGAAGAACCGGTTTACCGCCTGACCAACGGGCCTCTATCGAAGGCTGACTGACCCCTAACCCTCTGGAGACATCTAAGGACCTGAACATCACAGTTCCCTCAGGGGTGTCCTGCTCACGGGACCTTACCTGTGGACACGTTGAAGACTTGATTGAGGTTTTCCCAATAGTACAGACGGTAGCCACGGATCAAAGCAGTCTGCTCTGTGAGAGGAATACGATCCCAGGATATTTCAACATCCATGTCTCGCTGTTTGAGTGTCAGAGGTTTAAACAGCTGTCCTTCTATTCCTGTGGACATGAGAGAAGAAGTGTTGGACCAAGTCTCGCTGCTGCAGAAACAACCAACAGCCATGGATCTGCTCTTACGTGTTTCTCTGACGTAACCCTCCCTTTTCTCGAGCAGGACAGGAGCGGCTTCAGTGCAGGCGTAAATCGACATCGAGTATCTGAGTCCGTCTCTGAAGTTCCCTGTCAACAGTCACAGAGTTAGCAGGTGGTCTGAATGAAACATCCGAACACACGCTCCTGAAGAAAATCATTCAGAGGTTAGCATTTGATCAGAAATACCCTTCAGGGTAACCCTAACCCTTCTGATGTTTTACCGAACCCGTAACTGGAGTGGGCCACGGATCAAGCCCTGAGCAACCCCACAAATAACAGGAAGGTTAAGAGATGCTGCTTTTGGGGTAACTTCACTGCTGAAATATTTATTTGTTTCTCTGCTGTTTTTTTTATCCTTCTGGTGATTTTTTGTTTATTTTATTTTGTCCTGTAAAGCTCTTGGACCGCCGCTGAGCACGCCACTGAGCACGCCGCTGACTTACCAGATGTTAAAAGGACACTGGTCTGGTTAGGGGGCAGCTTCAGCCAGTCCAGGGGGGCATCCTGGGCCACGGGACACCAGTCCACCACGTATCCACAGCTCGCTGCTGGGCTGTCAGGCCAGGACAGGCTGAAGCTTCTGCTGCTGCCTTCGATCCAGGATGTTTTCACACTGGTTTCATCTAAAAATGAAACTCTCTGAACGTTAGATTTCAAACGAAACGACATGCATCATGCATGCATGTGACGTATGTGATGCTCGGCGCTGTCAGACATTCTAAAACAGAATGTCAGAAAAGCCGACCCAAATCAGAATCAGAAGGTTTTATCGCCACATGTGAGCAATCAGAATGACAGGAAGCTGCTGTGGTTCTGGGCGAAGGTTACAAATAAGAGATCAGCTAATGTACACACACTGATCAGCTCAGGTGCAAACACAACACGGTCATGTGACTGGAACCCAGCGACTGGAGTGGGCGGGCTCTGATCGGACTTCCAGCACACTTTCACACACAAATCTGACATTTTCATCTAAATGTGCGACTAGAGACAAACACTTCCTGCTTTGCTGGAAAACGTTTCGACATCTTCACCACTAAGGAGAGAATCTGCGGCTGTCAGCACGTCGTGACCATGACTCAGGAGTCATGTGACCGTTCCCTACTGCGATGAACCGTTAACAAACCATCAGACTCCCATCATGCCTCTGCAGCGTTCTGATTTTCTCAGCCGTCAGGATTAAGTTAAAAAAACAGCAGCAGGTGACTCAGAGCCCCGCCCACGCAGCTCTACCTGGGCAGGTGCTGATGCTGCAGGTGATGATGGTTGACGGGGGGGAGCTGCCGTTTTGGTTCTTTGCTGTAACCATAACAACGTGTTGCTCCCTCCTGTCCAGAATTAGAGTGTGATTTTGATGGCTGAGAGGCACTCGGGTCTGCTTTTGTTGACTCCTCTCGCTGGTCCTGGACCAGCTCACGACATACTCTGTGACGTCTCCATGACTCTGATTGGCCAGCGGCTCCTGCGGACAGGAAACAGCAGGACGTTGGTTAGCTGCTGTCTCGTAGAAGGAGCTGGATCATTTTTTTATGGTTGAAACATTTTTATAGATTTTGAATGACCAAACCTGACCCCCCACCACCCACACACACACACACACACACACACACACACACACTTCCCCTTCACTGTAGCTTTTTGCTACAGAACTCCATCTGCTCCCCACTAGTGGACTCCTAGGTCCATATTTATCTTCTGAGGTTGTCCTCCTCGGTGACCCTGACTGGAACATGATCGACCCCCCAGACTCAGGTCCACAGCGGTTTGATGCTCTAAAACGATATCCCAACAGTTCAACCCTAAATCTCCCACATCTACCTCGCTGATGGATCTCATTCTCACTAACACCCCTTCTAATAACTTTTAAACTTGACTCTCTCTCTTCTGTGGTCTCTGAGTGAATCCGAAGCTGTTATCGAATCCCTGCATTAAAAAGATCCAATCTTCTGGTTTAAATAACCTCACAGATCCGCAAGGTGGATTTCATATTTCCTATGGAATCCTACGCCTTATGGCTTATTAAATAACACGTAATTTAAATCATTACAACTCTGTCTGTTCTGCAACGTTGATGTTTTATCTCCACCAATAACACAAGCCTGGAGGAGATCTGCTGTGTGGTGGAGCTGCTAATGCTAACAGTTAGCTTCTACTAGCTGAGACGTTCTCTGCTGTTTCCTGGTCGCTAAACCAACAACAGCCTTCCCCGTCGTGAGTCCAGATGGGTGACTCCATGAATGTTAGTGACAGGGTGACGTAGATCTGTCAGGATCTTCTAATCCTAGAGTTTCACCGTCTGTTTTCTATCAGAAGCTGCTGCAGGAGATAGATGTAGGAGACTATTTTCATGTTCAGCCTGCATGAAACACTCCGAGTGACCCGTTAGAATCAGAAACAATGAGTAAAAGTAAAGTTTTTGTTTAGTTTCTCTACAATGATCCGGTTCAAACCAGGAAGCTAAGTCCCGTTTTCCGTGACTTATCTCCACCGGACAGATTTCCATCTTCTGTTTTAGGTCCGGCTGGAAAAGTGCAGCTCTGCTCTGCCCCTCCCCCTCACACTCCCTCAGAACAGGTACCCCTAACCCAGACCAGGTGGGAACATCTAGGTCCCTGATTGGCTAAGGCTGCATCCAGTGTGTCCAGCAGCCAAACAAGTCAGACATGCTCACCTTCCAGAGGATCACCGTCCGGTTTCTCCTCCTCTGCATCCAGATGTTGAGAGCATCTGGAACTGTGGCACAAACAGACAAACTCTGAACTGTTGCTGCTCGTTAACGGTCTGTTTTTATGTCTGACAGACTCACCGTCACCCGCAGTGCGGAAGGGTTTCATCACGCTCCAGTCGCTCCATTTCCAGAAATGCGAAGCCGCTCCACATCGCACTTTCACGTGATATTCCCAGTTAGGGATCAAATTCACTACAACTGCAGAATTCAGGCCGAGTCCGAAGTGTGTGCTCTGAGGAAAGGACGTTCACACCAGTGTTCAGAGAGGACCCCCGAGACCAGGTGTTCCACGTTCCTGGTGACTCACCTCAGCGATTCTTTCCCCGTCTCTCACGCTTACTTCACAGGTCAGACTCAGATTTCCGTACCGCTCCACCTTCCAGCTCCACTGAAGACTCACGTTTCTGGAGTTTACATGGGAAACTGTCACTTCCTCGGGAGCGTACATGTGCACTGAAATCAAACACTCCATCAGTTTAATGGAAACATCAAAGACACCATGAGGCTCAGCTCTGCGCTTGAACCTGAACCAGCCAGCACCTCTCTCCAGCAGGTCCGCCGTGTCCTGAAGTTCCACCTTTCCGAGTTGATTCTGCGCTGTTAAAGTCCAGGTCTTCTCCCCGGGTTCTGTCTCATGTGAGCACGTCCCCTCGTGATCGCATGTCCTGTAAGACAGAGATGTTTGGACTCTGAGCTAAGATGGAAGAGGTCTCATTCCCACCTGATGAAGAAGAAAATGGTGTTAAAAACAGAAGCTCCGCCTCTAAAACTGGAAAATCCTCCTGAACTGAATCCAGCTTTGATGCAGAACCGCTCAGTTATTTATGAAAAACAGAACCAAACCATAGAACCGGTGAGTACACCTGATGGTCCCACAGAACCTCCTTCAGCAGCAGGAACTTCAGCTGGACCACGTTGGGCTTTGACGTGGTTCTGGAGGAGTTCTGCTCCACAGACATTCATAACTCTGAAGGTCCCACCAGGTTCCTGTCTGGACTCTGACTGGACCATGCAGGACCCGGATTCCTTCAGACAGATGGACCCACATCAGACTCTGAAGGAGTTCCTGTTTGGTCACTCAGAACCAGCCCAAACCATCAGCCCTGCACCACCGTGCTGGCAGCTGGGATCCGCTGTTGCTGCTGCAGTGCATTCTGGGTAAACAGCTCAGAGTGAGCTGTCATCACCTTTAACCTTTAACCTCTGTCCTGTTGATTTGGGTGGAGCTCTGATCGTCTGACCTTTGACCTTTCCCAGATCGATAGGCAGCTTGTCTAAGGTCATTGGTGATGTCATGTTAACAGACACCTGTAAGCCGGCTGACCTTTGACCTCTGCAGGTGTTCCTTCCTACCTTCCATTCAGGCGATAAACTGTTGGACTCTTCAGAGCCAGGTTTGTGTCTCTTCCTTTCTCCCAGGAGCATTGGACGGATTCCAGATCCCGGGTTTCACACCGAAGGTCTCGGTCATCAGGCGGGTCTGAATCGTGACACAAAACGTTCAAACGTGACTTCATCCGGATCTTTGAGGTTCGGAAACCCAAACAAGCGCACACTCACATCCGACGTAAGCGCAGGCTCCGTATTTTCCTTTGGTTCCGTTTGTTATACATCTGACGTCGACGCAGTTTTCCCAGTTGGGTTCCATGTGGACCTTCAGGACGTACCTCTGGCGGCTGATCCGTGAAACGTTCATGCTGGAGACTGCGAAGTCCACGTACATCTCAGATAACCTTTCTCCGTCTGGGACGACGCAGCAGAACGTCGCCACGCTGCCCACGGCAAACACTTGGTTCTGAGGGAGGATTTCTCTGCCTTTGGAGCTCTTTGATCCTGCAGAACATCACAAGAACTCATGTTAAAGCCCAGCAGGCCACGCTGGAGGGCACGTGTCAGAACGTGAGACAAGGATTAACCAGGAAGAGTCTTTTCTTCTGTCCACGAGACGTACGCCTGGTCAGGTTTGGGCTCGAGTCTGACGGTGTGAGAAGCACACTCCAACGGCAAATACGAGGTCCAGTTCCAGGAATGAGGGGATCCGATCTGATCGAGGGTCACAGAGATGACCTCCTAATGGATCAGAACCAAACAGAGGTGAGCTGAGGTCTGCTTGTTGCTGCTTTTTAACTCATGCTGTGAACTTACATGAAGAACTTGTGCCTCGGCTACAGAAACCGTCAGATGGTAGACGAGCGGGTTTCTCAGAGCGGAACAGGAAGGATGGTCCTCCCATGTGACCAGCAGAGATTGGGCCAAACCAGAGAGGGTCAGGTTCTGAGGTCCACAAAGCAGAACACCTGAAAACAAGGACACATTTCAAGGTCATCAGCTGTTTGGGTGAAGACTCCAACAACGGGAGCACTAAAGGAACGAGACGACCCCTTCAGCAGGACCGGTTCTGCATGTGGAGGGCACACTGTTAAGATACCTGGACCCTACAGAGGTCGCACACGTAGTCCTGCTCCACCAGGAAGATTGCTCGGTCTCAGGAGCATGTAGGAAGCTCCAGGGGACACATGAGGACACCAGGAACATCCAGGAGACGCCAAGAAACAGCTACTGTAGTTGAGCTGGACAGGACCAGTGAAGGCGTTTCACCCATCAGCAGAACCGCCGTCTGTTCCTTTGTGTTAGGAGGACCAGGATGAGTCCAGCTAGAACCCTACAAAGTGGCCTCCAGTGGGTCGCTGGTGAGAACATCGCTGACCAAACCAAACAGACTTAATGACCAGGGCCCGGTGGCCCGACGCCCCCTGATGGCCCGACGCTCTCTGGTGGCGCGACGCTCTCTGGTGGCTGCCTCAGGATTGAGTGTTGAAGGGACATTTCCTACCTCTTCATAAACAAGTCCTAACCGGTCTCTGGTGTCACATACAGCATCTCAGCAGTTTTATGGGCCATTCCCATCTGTACCTGGTAGGCCCGGCCCAGATAGAGGTGGTCTGCTTCAGGCTGACCAGGGCCAACACACCCACTGCTGACTGATGAGCCGGCTTATCAGTCAGCAAATTCACACCTTCCATTAGAGCAAGCCTCTGATTGGTGGGTAGAATCAGCCCACATGAGCTTAAGGCATGCTCAATGTATTATCGTTCATTATCATGCTAATTACCTAGAAGCTGAAAATGTCTCTGACTGCACACCTAAGCAAGGATGTGTGGAATCAACCGGGCCAGGCTGGGGCCGACTGGAGCTATCCGGGCCGGGCCCACCAGGTACAGATGGGAATGGCCCATTATTCTTCACAGTTTCAGTACCTTCCACAATAACCCTAACCCACGCCCACCTTAATGTGATGTCACAATAAGGGAGATTTTCAAATGACTCATTTTAGGCAACAAACACTGGTGGTTACCATGGAGACCCAAATTAGGCCTCAGCAGCAGTTTTCACGTTCTTAATCACGTTTTTACAGACGTGTAGTTTCGGTTCCACCGAAGACTTCAGAAATTGTTCAGTTTTATTATTTTATGTTATTTTCTTTACTTGCATTGTGGAGGTTCTCTAGCTTTTTAGACTCATTTAAACATTTTATGGAAACAGCGGAGAACGAGGAGCTACTGACCTGGTGCTGGTCCATCCTCTGAGCTCCAACCAAACACAAGCAGCAACAAAAACCAGGACGTCATTCTTCTGAGCTCCAACCAAGCATCCACTCTCACCTCCTTCCACGAGGAGGGACTTCTAAGATTCAGACGCTATTAAAACAGGTGCAGCAGAAAACATGGACTCAGACGTCTGGTAGATTTCCTGCTCTGCTGAGGAGGTCCAGGAGACTCTGAGGGATTTAGCTGGAGTTGAGATCTGAGTCTAACAGAAGACAGAACGTGTCAGATTTCCTCCTGAAGAAGCCCTCCCCTGAGACCAAACCCGACCTCAGACTCTGCGGAAATGCTTTTAGCTGGTTGTGAAATCCATGTGGAGGTCTGAGCAGGAAACGGAGCAGCTGGTGCTGGGAACTGTGAGTCAGCAGCAGCGAAAACACTTTCAGATGCCTAAATGAGCAGGAAGCAAAACTGCTTTCAGATCAGGAAGTTTGGTCCTGCCAGAACCTTCCAGAGGCCCAGTACGAACTCAGCTGCGGGGCTGTTCCTGGGAAGGCAGGCCCTACACAAGCGGAGGAGGCCACAAGTCCGGACCCGCAGGTTCTTACCGTCACCATTCTGACTCTTCTGAGGAAAACTGAAACTATTCAGTTGGAAAAAAAACTTCCCAGTTTAGTTTCAGTCCTTTTGTTTTGATCAAAATCTGATTTAATCCCAGAAAAAATGACCTAAGAATAAAAGTCTGAGTTCACACCTAAAAGTGTTTTTTTTAAAAAAAGGAGAAATGAAAAAAGCCTCAAACACCTAAATGATGGAAAGTTCTTGTTCCTGGAGTGAGCCAGCCTCCTCCAGGGCCGCCTCTGGTCCATGATCCTGTTTGCCCTGTAGACGGTTTCCCTCCTGGACCCGGTACTTCTGTGACCCGACAGAGGATAGGTGGAATAAAACAGATGGATGGATATTTAGAGTTCCATTAGTCATCCTCACACTGGAGAAGTGACATCTCCACACGTGACCCTTCCCCGTGGAGGGCGGTGCGCTGCAGCAGGGCCGCGCTCGGGAACTATTTGGTGGTTTAAGTCTTTGGTTTGGACCGACCGGGATTTGAACCCTGATCTCCCATTCCCAGGGTGGCCACTGTACCACTCGGCCACTGAGCTGGACGGATGACTCTTGACTATTTTTCAGGCTCTGATTGGACAACCTCACCTTTAGAACTGAGCTGTTGTGCCTTTTAACTGTGATGTTTGCTTATAAAAGCTGTTTTTAAATCTTTAATCGGTTTGTCTGCCGGGATCCGAGCGGAGTGGTTCGAAGCAACGTTTCGGTTTTCTGACTAATGATGGAATTTCAGTTTGTATCAACATGTGGGCAGTCTGATGGATTCTGGAGAAATTCCTGGGAAACTACTTCATCCGGCTGTGTGTGTGTGTTCTAATACTGCTTCATTACTCTGAAAACACGTTAACAGAAGAGTTTGCGTTCAGGTCACAGGACCCATTGATCATATTTTCCATCCATCCATTTTCATCCGGTTATCCAGGGTCGGGTCGCGGGGGCAGCAGCCTAAGGCGAGTGGCCCAGACTTTCCTCTCCCCAGCCACTTGGGCCAGCTCCTCCGGGGGAATCCCAAGGCGTTCCCTGGCCAGGTGAGAGACATAGTCCCTCCACCGTGTCCTGGGTCTGCCTTTAGGTCTCCTCCCAGTTGGACGTGCCCGGAAAACCTCACTAGGGAGGCGTCCAGGAGGCATCCTTACCAGATGCCCGAGCCACCTCAACTGGCTCCTCTTGATGTGGAGGAGCAGCGGGTCTACTCCGAGCTCCTCCCGGTTGACCGAGCTTCTCACCCATCTCTAAGGGAGAGCCCAGAGATCCTGTGGAGAAAACTCATTTTGGCCGCTTGTATCCGTGATCTCGTTCTTTCGGTCACTACCCAAAGCTCATGACCATAGGTGAGGGTAGGAACGTAGATCGACCGGTAAATCGAGAGCTTTGCCTTCTGACTCAGCTCTCTTCACCACGACAGACCGGTACAACGCCCGCATCACTGCAGATGCAGCACCAATCCGCCTATCTATCTCACGCTCCAGTTTTCCCTCACTCATGAACAAGACCCCGAGATACTTAAACTCCTCCACTTGGGGCAGGACCTCATCCCTGACCCAGAGAAGGCATTCTACCCTTTTCTGAATCAAGACCATGGTCTCAGATTTAGAGGAGCTGATTCTCATCCCAGCTGCTTCACACTCGGCTGCGAACCGCTCCAGCAAAAGCTGAAGATCACGTTCTGATGAAGCCAACAGGACCACATCATCTGCAAAAAGCAGAGACCTGATCCTCAGGCCACCAAAACGGATGCCCTCTACACCTTGGCTGCACCTAGAAATCCTGTCCATAAAGGTTATGAACAGAATCGGTGACATGGGCAGCCTTGGCGGAGTCCAACTCTCACTGGGAACGAGCCTGACTTACTTACGACTTTAGTCGAATTTTTCATATAATAATAATAAATGACACAGAAACCAAACTGGATTAGAAAAGTCTGATTTTATTGTTCCGGAGTTAACGGGAGCTCCGCCTCCTGCTGTCATCAGAAACTGGCCTAAAAGCTTCATCAAACGAAATCTGACGGCATTTCCGTCGTTCTGCAGAAATCTGAGCCTCAAAAACATTTAAACCTAAATTTTGTAGAACCAAAGGTTCCTACGAAGCCCAAAATGTCTCATCTTGATCTCACGAGAATCAGCTACAAGCATCAAAAGGACCCGCTGATTACAAAATAAAACACAAGCCTCTGCTTTTATTCTGAAGGGAAAGAAACTCCCGCCCAACATGAACGGGATGGGATGCTCGAGCCAAACAAGTCCAAACCCAGAGAAACCAGTTCAGAACCTGCTGACTGAGTCCAGAACCAGATTCCGCAGCACCGCGAGTGGCACCGGCACCGACATGAAACGTCTAAATTAATCATTAGAAATTCAGAAACATTTACAGATTAAACATGTTTTAAATTATTCATTAATAAAAAAAAGCTTAAATTATGGAAAATATTCCTAAAATATCTGACCAAAATCTTCTAGTTCAGAGCTGCAACTTCCAGACGATTGTTTCAGTGAGACTCCGACTTCATCATTAATCAGGTTCTGATTGACGAAACCGAACCAAACAGAACCTCCCAGTGGGTTTAAAGTGCAGCAACATGATTAGAAAAGTAACGTCTCCAGCTCGTAAATCCTCACGTCGGTGGACTCTTCCTCTGCGTCTGGAGGTCGGATTTGTAGGTCGTTCACAGTTTGGATCTTGGACTTTGGTCCAGAACCCTCCTCATGTCCAGCAGCGCCTCCTCCACCGCGCGCGCCAGGTCTGCTGCTCTCGTTTCCTCACACGTGTTGAAGGACGACACAGCAAAGTTGATGTGGTCCTCCATGGGGTTGTAGCACACGCCGTAGCCGTCGGGCACCACCGGACCAAAACACATGACGCAGTCGGTCTTGGACGGAACCTTCAGGCGGGACGAGAGTTTGGGTTTTAGAGAGGATTTCTAGAGGGGACTGGTCCCGCTGTAGGAAGGTTCTGGTTTGGTACCTGACTGGTAGACAGACGGTAATGTAGAGCTTTGGCGTATGCCGGGTCTCTGAAGATGGCAGGAACTGAAAGATTCTCCTCCAGGGCCTGCATCTTCAGACCCAGAAGGTGTCTGTCGATGGCCTGCCCGCTGACCGCCTGCAGCAGGAAAATCACAACATCAAGATCAGAGCCGCCCCAAAAAATCAACGGATAGCCCTAAACTCCTCACTGCTGAGCGCTGACGTTAACTCACCATCATTTTGCGCATTGACGCCAGCGAGAACGGTAAACTACGACTGAACGATCCATCGTTTTTGGACCGAAATTGCGATTTCAAACAGCACGATCACGTGACCGTGAAAGCTGCGGTTTTAGCTGTTTTGACTGATCCAGGATCAGTTGTGTAACTTTTTTTTGGGAGTTGGGTTTCCCCCCCGTGTTATGGCGGCGGCAAAAGCCAGCGCGGGGGAGGGGGGTGGGGTGCACCATCCAGAGCCGAGCCCAACTCCACAGCTGCCAGAGCTGCATGTTCAGGTTATTTCCCTGTTTTATGTTCCCACACACAGCGCTGCTAGAGCCGATAATAATGCACCGTAGGTGAGCCCGGGATAGAGAGAGAGAGAACGTAGTTGAGTAGGGGAGAGAGAGACTCCTCCCACATCAGCAGGTTCAGGCTGGTTTCTAGAGCGTGGTTCATGCTTCATCAGCGCGAGAGCAGAGTCGCGCGCTTTAGTTGACTTGAAAGCTCAACTTGTCTTTTAAAAATGGTCTGAATGTTTCTGACGGCACACGTTAGCTCAGACAAGCTAAGGTGTCAGAATGCGTGCGTCTCTCTCACGGAGCTGACGTCAGTGAGGAAGAAGTGTCAGACGGCTTCAGCCTGAAGCCGTAACGCAGGAAAACTGTGCTTTTGTTATTTAATACAGTTAAAAGCTGTTTCTACCTACAGATCTCCTCCATGCAGGTTTGGAGTGGAACATGTGTTTATAAAGCTCCTCTAGATAAAAATCACAAGTTGCTTCACAAACACATAAAAAAGATAATAATGGGAGAAAAGATTAGTAGATTTAACTGTTTTTATTGTATGATTAAATAGTAAATATTAACGTGAATGATTTGTTGTACTAGATTATAATCTAGACCATCTTTTCACTTCATCTACAGGATGGCTTGGCAGGCTAGTGTTGGACCTTTGATTGCAGAAAATCGTGAATTGAACCGAAATCGCAATTTCTGCTGGAAAAATTGCGATTGAATATTTTTGTAAAATCATTCAACCCTACGCTAAACTCACCGTTCTTAGTGCTAATGCCAACGATAACCAACATTTTCCATCCATGCATTTTCATCCGCTTATCCGGAGTCGGGTCGCGGGGGCAGTAGCCTAAGGCGAGAGGCCCAGACTTCCCTCTCCCCAGCCACTTGGGCCAGCTCCTCCGGGGGGATCCCAAGGCGTTCCCTGACCAGGTGAGAGGCGTAGTCCCTCCACCGTGTCCTGGGTCTCCCTTTAAGTCTCCTCCCAGTTGGACGTGCCCAGAAAACCTCACCAGGGAGGCGTCCAGGAGGCATCCTGACCAGATGCCCGAGCCACCTCAACTGGCTCCTCTCGATTTGGAGGAGCAGCGGGTCTACTCCGAGCCCCTCCAGAATGACCGAGCTTCTCACCCTATCTCTAAGGGAGAGCTCAGCCACCCTGCGGAGAAAACTCATTTCGGCCGCTTGTATCCGCGATCTCGTTCTTTCGGTCACTACCCAAAGCTCATGACCATAGGTGAGGGTAGGAACGTAGATCGACCGGTAAATCGAGAGCTTCACCTTCTGACTCAGCTCTCTCTTCATCACGACAGACCGGTACAACGCCCGCATCACTGCAGATGCAGCACCAATCCACCTATCGATCTCACGCTCCAGTTTTCCCTCACTTGTGAACAAGACCCCGAGATACTTAAACTCCTCCACTTGGGGCAGGACCTCATCCCTGACCCGGAGAAGGTGTTCTACCCTTTTCCGACTCAAGACCATGGTCTCAGATTTAGAGGAGCTGATTCTCATCCCAGCTGCGAACCGCTCCAGCAAAAGCTGAAGATCACGTTCTGATGAAGCCAACAGGACCACATCATCTGCAAAAAGCAGAGACCTGATCCTCAGGCCACCAAAACGGATGCCCTCCACACCTTGGCTGCTCCTAGAAATCCTGTCCATAAAGGTTATGAACAGAATCGGTGACAACGGGCAGCCTTGGCGGAGTCCAACTCTCACTGGGAACGAGCCCGACTTACTGCCGGCAATGCGGACCAAGCTCTGACACCGGTCATACAGGGACCTAACAGCCCGTATCAGAGGGTCTTGGTACCCCATACTCCCGGAGTACCCCCCACAGGCCCCCCGAGGGACGCTGTCAAATGCCTTCTCCAAATCCACGAAACACATGTAGACTGGTTGGGCAAATTCCCACTCACCCTCCAGGATCCCCCTAAGGGTATAGAGCTGGTCCAGTGTTCCACGGCCAGGACGAAAACCACATTGCTCCTCCTGAATCTGAGGTTCAACAATCCGACGGACCCTCCTCTCCAGAACCCCTGAATAGACCTTACCAGGAAGGCTCAGGAGTGTGATCCCCCTGTAGTTGGAACACACCCGGCGGTCCACCTTTTTAAATAAGGGGACCACCACCCCAGTCTGCCAGTCCAGTGGGACTGCCCCCAATGTCCACGCGATATTGCAGAGCCATGTAAGCCAACACAGCCCCACAACATCCAGAGGCTTAAGGAACTCCGGACAGATCTCATCCACCCCCGGAGCCTTGCCACGGAGGAGCTTTTTAACTACCTCAGTGACCTCAGCACCAGAGATTTGAGAGGCCAACCCAAAGTCCCCAGACTCTGCTTCCTCACTGGAAGACGTGTCGGTGGGATTGAGGAGGTCTTTGAAGTATTCTGCCCACCGATCCACAACGTCCTGAGTAGAGGTCAGCAGCAGAGCGTCCCCACTATAGATAGTGTTGGTAGCGCACTGCTTTCCCCCTCTGAGGCGCCGGATAGTGGACCAGAATCTCCTCGAAGCCGTACGGAAGTCTTGCTCCATGGTCTCACCGAACTCCTCCCATGCTCGGGTTTTTGCCTTGACGACCACCTGAGCCACGTTCTACTTGGACTGCCGGTACCCTTCAGCTGCCTCTGGAGTCCCACAGGCCAAAAAGACCTGATAGAACTCTTTCTTCAGCCTGACAGCATCCCTAACCGCCGGTGTCCACCAGCGGGTTCAGGGGTTGCCACCATGACACCGACGATCCTGCGGCCACAGCTCCGGTCGGCCGCTTCAACAATGGAGGCACGGAACAGGGTCCATTCAGACTCAATGCCCCCCGCCTCCCCCGGAACATTTTGGAAGTTCTGTCAGAGGTGGGAACTGAAGCTTCTTCTGACAGGAGACTCTGCCAGATGTTCCCAGCAAACCCCCGTGATACGTTTGGGCCTGCCTGGTCTGACCGGCATCCTCCCCCACCATATGAGCCAACTCACCACCAGGTAGTGGTCAGTTGAAAGCTCCGCCCCTCTCTTCACCCGAGTGTCCAAGTCATGCGGCCGCTGGTCAGATGATAAACAACAAAGTCGATCATCGAGCTGCGGCCTAAGGTATCGTGGTGCCAAGAGCACATATGGACAACTTTATGCCTGAACAAGGTGTTCATTATGGACAATCCATGACTGGCACAGAAGTCCAATAACAAAACACCACTCGAATTCAGATCGGGGGGGCCCTTCCTCCCAACCCCACCTCTCCAGGTCTCACTGTCGTTGCCCACGTGAGCGTTAAAGTCCCCCAGCAGAACGAGGGAATCACCGGAAGGAGCGCTCTCCAGCACCCCCTCCAAGGTCTCCAAAAAGGGTCGGTAGTCTGAACTGTAGTTTGGTGCATAAGCACAGACCACAGTCAGAACCCATCCCCCCACACGTAGGCGGAGGGAGGCTACCCTCTCATTCAAACCCCAACGTACAGGCACCAAGATGGGGGGCAACTAGTATGCCCACCCCTGCTCGGCGCCTCTCAGTGGGAGCAACTCCAGAGTGGTAGAAAGACCAACCCCTCTCAAGGAAACTGGTTCCAGAGACAGAGCCATGCGTTGAGGTGAGTCTGACTATATCTAGTCGGAACCTCTCAACCTCACACACCAACTCAGGCTCCTTCCCCACCAGAGAGGTGACATTCCAATTTCTAAACTTTAGTACTTTTCTTGGATGTGATGGTGCATTCAGGGACAGCTCGTAAACCGGAACACCTGAATCCACGAAGGTTGACTCACACAGAAAACCTGATTTCAGGTCAAACCCTAAAAAGCTACAAACTTTAACAGCAAAAACCAAGATGAAGGGTTCTTTTGTTTGTTGTTATTCCTGTTTGGATTGGAACCGGTCAGGTGAATCCTCACCATGGCGGTGTACGATCGATGGGCTCTCACCGCTCTCTCCATTAAATCCACCTTTTCTGGGTTCTGTGGACAACAGGGAGACGGGTCACGGGTTCAACAGGTTCTGAGATGTTTGGGTTAAACTGCAGAATAAACAAATGATCGAAAACAGAACTCATTCTGTCAGATTTCAGACAGAAAACTGGTTATTCAGATGAGCGGTGAGGGACTTTCACACCCAGATAAAATCAGAGTGCTAGTAGTTGTGACCTGGTTGGGTTGGTTTGGGTTAAAAAAGCTGCTGACCTGTTTGCTGGGATTGTCGAAGGCCTTCACAAAGGAGGCTGAGGAATTAGAGGCAGATCGGATGGTATCGGTTCGACCCAGCCGGAACATTCGCAGCGAAGCACTCTCATAGGTGGCACAGCAGGTCCGGTACATCCTGCAGACGAGAAGCCGTCAGACGGTCCGATACGGTACTGGTAACGCCTCAGAGGTTAAATATTATTCCCAAATTCAGAATAAAACTTTAGAAAGCTCGAGTGCTGGTGCTGTTTTCCTTCCTGAGCAGCAGGGGGCAACGGCATGACAGAAACTCTTCACTCAAAACTAAATCCTGAATCAGACCGGAGGTGTTACTCAATGCCAAGGAACCTCGCCTTGATGTCTTGGCCCCGCCCCGGTTGCCTAGGAGATACGTCATCGGGAGCCGCCAAGACGTGTTCCAATGTTCATGTTCTACCGAGGCGTGTTCTCCGTTTGTTAGCCGTTTAGCTAGCTGAGCGAGGATACACGGGAGGTGTCTTGTAGCCTAGCCTTAGCCAAAAATTACCCAGAATACACCGCGGTATTTTCAAACGGACGGCGGATCAGAAGCCGGCAGCTACTTCGGGGACAATTTTCAAGTTTAAAAGTAAGTCAGCTAATTTAAAATGTTATTTTAGATCCAAAGAAGTTATCTATGGTTGGTTAGTTGCTTAGTAGTTGCAGCTTCGGTGGCTAGCGGGTAGTAACTCACTTATATTTTTAATTTAATAAACATATACACAATTTATAAAGTAAAAGGCTCGTTATATATTTATATTGAAACTAATACGTATAAAATATAACGTTGTCTCCCGTGTCACGTGACGTTACGTGACTGCCGTGGAAGCCGCGGTCACGTGATGCAAGTCTGTTCCATTTAACCGTTTTCTTTGACCAAGGAAGGGCCGTCGGGCGCGATTAAAAGACAGTAGACCTACCAGAGGATCGGATATGAACGATCGTGTGCTAATAACCCACAGAGAAGAAGCCTTAAGTTTTATTCAGAAACCTATCAGACTTCTGACTAAACAGTGTCAGTCAAAAAGGTCTCAAGAAAAAAAAAACATCAGGAAAAAAAAGGAATCAAGAAAACAGCTTCGAGGAAAAAGTTGTCAACCAAAAGACTTCAGGAAAATGTTTTGGTTTGACAGCTTTTTTCCTGAAGCTGTTTTTCCTGATTCCTTTTTGTCTGCTGGTTTTTTCCTGAGACCTTTTAGACTGACACTAATTAGTCAGAAGTCTGATGGTTTTTCTCTTGTCTCTATGGTTTGATGCCTGACACCTGAGGATGTCCTAAAATGTACACTGTACGCCGTAAAAACCACAAGTCCTGTCTGCAAAGATGCACGTAATGGCCAGAAAAGCATATGTGTGTTAGGCAACTATTGATCTGTATCAGATTTATTAGTCTAGAGGTTAGTGCCAGGTTAGCATACCGTTTTGCACCGGTTTGCCTCCCCGTCTCAGCAGTAACTTTTTTCTTCTGTTTTAGCTGCACTTGCCTCTCAAGATCTTTGAATTTGGTCGTTTCCAAGCAGCATTTTAGGCGATTTACTCTTAAAGTTTACGTCACGGAGTAAAAGTTCGGCAGACGCGTTTGTTTATATCCAGGTGGGGGGAGGGGGGACTCGGTGCTGCACACAGACAGCTGGTGTGATCAGCTCTGGAAAGCGTTGATCACAATTTGCAGGTCAGGTTTATTTTTCACGGAGATCGGCCGCGGATTCCTCTTCCGTCGGCATTCTAGGAATCGAAATAAAAACTTTGAACGATTCCGGGAAAAACTAACAGTTGGTCCCGGTTCCAATCGATGCTCGATGCCCAACCCTAAATGTAGCTGTGACAGAAAAATGCATGAATGCAGCCAAAATCGGGTTTGGGGGTATTTCTCATGAGGAAATGACGATATCACAGGGTAAAAAGCTCCAAAAGTGGATTTTCCATGAAATGAAACCTTTTATAATCTCACCTGTAGTAGGCCAGCTGCAGAGCTACCTGTATAAACGCATCCGGACTCATCTTGTTGGCTTTTGGAATGTTCTTCCCAAAGTGTTTGAACACTGTAACCTTCATGTCCAGGTCCTGGGCCAGCCTGAGAAGAGACAACATTAGGATGGAGAGACTGTCTTTGTGGTTAAGGAAGGCTGCTCTCACCTGTTCATGCTGCGTTCGGCCTCTTCAATGTTCTTCCGTATCTCAGGTGTGACGCTGAACTGGAGTTTAAGAGGCGGCGGCAGAGACGAGGCGGGAGACTGAACCATCTCAGGCTTCCTCCTGATTCAGGAGAAGAAATATGGGGGTGGGAAACCTTCATCACGTTAGCATCAAGATGGAAAACTACTGGATCTGCTGTCCCTGATCCTGATAACTGGATTTCTTCTGTTTGGACCGGGACGATTTCTGGTATTTTGGAAAATTGGGAAGTCGGGGGCGACTGGAGTGCAACCCGTACCCATGGAACGCCTCAGCTGTGTGGAGACGAGTCAGACTAGGACGTCACTCGAGGCGAAGCGCAGTTCTAGCTGCGATCCCGGTGTTTGTGCGTGAAACGGATGTGATCCCGGAGAAAGACGCTGCACGGTACGGGCAAGTTTGAACCCAAAAACTGGATTTACTGAGAGACTGGAACGATCCGTTTAGAGAAAATTATCTCCGCCTGACCCAAAGAATTCTTCTTATCTGAATCTGGCGCCCTGAGCTGCGAGGAGAGAAAACCTCCGTGAAGGAATGCAGACAGGTGCTGTGAAGTCCCAACCCCCCCTTCAGATTGGCGATCTTAGCCTGGCAAGGTCATCAACGGAAGGAGTCAATGTACTCTTCACTCCCTCAGTCTCCCTCCCACCTGTGCTGCAACAGTGATGAGCGTGTGAGGCGGCTGCTCTCTGGGGGAGAACGGGGTCCCAGCCCCAGGATTACTGACATGTTGTGTATGGTGGGGTGTTCTGATGTCCATAATAGATATTGGTCCGTGTGTGTTGGTTTCCTACATACAGGAAGTAATCAGAACATTATATCACCGAGCAAACATGGTAACAGAAGAAAGAGACCGTAAACAAGAGGACAAACACATACAACACGCTTTAAAGACCTGCAGATACCCGACATGGGCGATAAACAAAGGAAAACAACAAACAACAACAGAAAGAAAAGAACAACCAAAGCAAAGAAGCAGAAACCCAGAAAGACAAGAACCAAAACCAGTGATGACCCTACCATACATCAGAGGCATAACAGAAAAAATAAGAGCAACAATGAAAAAAACACAACATAAACACACCAACAACACCATACACAACAGTTAGAAACAGACTAGTGCACCCAAAAGACAAGATACCAGCTGGACTTAAATGTGGAGTCGTTTACAAAATCCCATGCAAACTCTGCAATAAAACATACGTAGGAGAAACCGGACGCCGACTCAACACACGAACAATAGAACACAGAAAGGAGTGTGAGAAAGAAACTAGTCGAAGACACACAAGAGCAGCAAAAGAAGAAGCAGGAAGTACAATAAAGAAGTCAGCCGTAACAGATCACTGCACAAGAGAAACCCATGTCATGGACTGGGACAACACAAGGGTCATAAACACCGAACAACAGAAATACAGAAGATGGATAAAAGAAGCTATCGAGATAAGGAGACGTGGATGTGGGACCATGAACAGGGACGATGGAGTTTACACGCTGGACCACGCATGGGACTGCATCGTCGGAGAGAGGAGAGCGGGCAGCAGAGGGCGACAACGTCCTCTGCTGCCCGCAGATAAACGGAGAAGGAAGTGACGCCACCATCAGCGTCAGCTCTGAGGAAGTCTGCAGCCGCAGACGAAACGTAGCGAAAAAACAGGTAACGGAACCGTTTGTGTTTTAAAAAAGAACGACAACATGGAATTAGTTTGCTAATGCTGATGAGCTGAGGCGGCCATCTTGAATGAGACTGACTCTTAATCTGTAGACGCTGTCTGAATTTTATCAAAGTTCATCCAGATGTTTCTAGAGCCTCTGATGGACCTAACCCTTACGTGTACTCCACCACATGGTCGATCAGAGCCACGATGGGCGGGCCTTCAGCTGGAGCGTGCTCGTAGTTCGCCCCACACGTTCCATCTTCACCAACGATGAACTGAAAAAAAGTTGAGACAGAAACTTTGAAACTGTCCTCCAGCTTGACCCTCTGCTCCCGCCCTGTCTGTTGGAAGGTCCTGGCATCAGTATCAGATCTGCTCGGGAGCCCGGCGCCGGTCGATGACGTCGCTCTACGGGAACGCCACTCGCACACTAACCAGCTCATTACTAAAGCGACTACCAGACTCAACAAAACAGCTCTCGAAATACCACTCATAAATGACTGCGTTTCCACTGCAGAAGTGCTGGGAACTTTCTGGGCGCTGACAGGGAAAATATGCCGTCCCCTCCCTCTCAGTGACGTTACGGATCCAAGAAGATCAACAACAGTTTTATTCTGTAAAAGTACGCCGTGACGTTCGCTTCAGGGACGGGGCGAGCGGCTGAGGTCGGTAAAAGCGACGTTCAATGACCAGAAGAACTGTCGTTTTTCACGACACTTTGCAGGGGACCACATAACACAGGGGTCGGCAACCTGTTCCCATCAAAGAGCCATTATTACCCGTTTCCCACAGTAAAGAAAACACCGGGAGCCACAGCAGCCGCGGTGTTGTGGGCGGGGCCTACCCTCAGACAGCAGAGAGCTGCTTTAACCAATCACAACAGGTGACAGCAGCCAGTACCGGTGGCTCGTGTACATCAAAGCTATCTTTCATAAGAAGATAATAAATAAAACGATTTATATAAAATGAATCCAGAAATTGTAGCCCGTCTCTGCTACAATATTTAGATATTTTTCACCCTGTTGGTGGTTTTACTGAGCAGGTGCCACTTTTGTCATACGTTTCTTTTTAAAACATGTTTAGACTGTTCAGAATACAAATCCAGGCTCTGTCACGTTTGATTGTTGTAATTAAACTTTGTAGGTGGGGAAGGTCAGAAAAGGACCCCATCATTTTGTTTTTCCCTCATTTACAGCGACGGAGATAACGGCGCAGTGCACCTGGCTCTGGTGTTAATCAAGTTTAATTATATCTCTTTGCAACAATTTTCACAAGAAAACAGAACAGTTAAAAGCAGGGCTTGTGTTGACTGGATAGTTCCCGTATTTGACCGTTTATTTTGACGGAGAAAGAATAGAAAGAATTATCCCGACGCATGCAGACGAACTGACATTTTATTTGTTTCGCACATCGCAGATGTAGCTAAATCACCCAAGAAAAGATTCCCATCTGAACAACTGAGCTGGACACTGCTCAGCGCAGCTCGCTGTCAGCGTGTACTACATAAGGTCCACAGCGAGCTGAAGATGTGGAGAGGGGCTTGGAGTGCGTCGCAGAACCAGAGCGCATGCGGGAAGATTCCTCCCACTGAAGCGAGACTTGTCACTTAGAAAATGTTCCCTGATTATGAAACTTTGGCTGAATAGCGCTTGTTCCTGTCTCCAATGTGGCGACGCATCCAGGAGCCGTCTGAGGAGAATCCCAGAATCTCACATCCTCGTCAGCTCAGGAAGCGCCGATATGATTACGCACAAGCGTGACGCGTCAACCCGGTCTCACAGTAAGACCGAGTTGGACCTGTTCAGGTTTACGCAGACAATCTTTACATTTAGAATTGGCATACAGATGTAAAATTAATGCAGTAAAATATAAAGCATTTTATTTAAATATCCATTCATTATTTTACAAGCACAGAGAGCCGCATCAGATGGATGGAAGAGCCGCGGGTTGCCGATCCCCGACATAACACATCATGGCATTGTGTGTGTGTGTGTGTTGGGGGGGGGGGTTCTGCCGGGTTGTTCAGCGTTGGGAATTTAGAAACAGCCACTTCAAATCTGCGTTTTCTTCTTCCGTTCTGCTTCACCAGCAGCTCTTCCAATTGTTGTCCAACTGAATTAGAACCAATCAGCATTGAGTTAACCACAAGCCCCGCCCAGTGATTCTACTGGGCCATATCAGAGTACACACCCCAAGGCAGGTACTCGGTTGGTCCCTGAAGTGACCCGGACTGGAGGCGTGCGCGTAGGCAGGAGCTGGTGGAAACCCATGGCTGTTTGTGTAAGTACACTTCATGTGTCCTCATGTTGTTGCTCTTTGTTCAATAAAGTTGTTTTAAATAGAGACCCATTTCACAAGGGTGGTGCAGTCTGGGATGATCTATCGTAACAACAGTAATGATGATAATCGTCCATGTTGCCTACAGAAAAGAACTACAACTCCCAGCAGATCTGGTACCGGAGCCTCCTAAAGATGGTTCTAGATCCTACTACACCTGAGCAGGTCACCTGCAGCGTCTTGTCAAACCAGCGGTTCCCGCTGTTCCAGTCGCTGCCTCCTCCGTGTAACATCTGGACCGCGGCGCAGCTGCGGTACTCGTCATCAGACACACGAGGCATCGCTCCGTCGAGGCACAAGGCGAAGATGCTCCTCTGGATGGAGGTGACCGACTCTTTGTTGGTTTTGTCTGGAAGCAGAAAACAGATGAGGTCTCGTTCCCGTTCGGAGAGAAAGTCTTCAGGATTAGAAACGTTCTCTAGTTTTGTTCAGAACTGCTCACCTGAGATCAGCTTGAGGTACGCTCTGCCCCAGGTGTCTCGATGCAGAGTGGTGAGCAGTCCAACGCGATCCGTGTCGGCCTCTGGCGAGGCGCTGCAGATCCTCTGGAGCTGAACGCTGAGCTGATCTGTCGTCAGAGGAGTCCCGTCGCTGTTGTACACCATCAGCTCAAAGAACTGGTGGGAGAGCCAGGGGTTAAAGGTCAAAGCACTGGGTTAGAGGCAGGGTTCCTACAGTCTGAATGAACTCTAGACGAGTCCTCTCCTTTGTCCCATGGAAGTGGATTCTCCTGCTCTTAAAGGGAGCTTCTCGATGTTAACGTCTGACCATCGCCATGACAACGAACACGTGTCCTGCTGGGAGTCTAACAGTGAGTTGGACGTTTGATCTCTGATCGGTTTGAGAAAAGTGTTGATTTTTACATCAGAAGAACGTGATTTACCGCGGCGGAACAGAAAACGCCAACGGGTTTATTGTCAACCACACGGGGGTGCAGCAGGACTTAAAGGTCTGTTCAAGTCTTCGGATGAAAATTCTTCTGCTTTCTTATTGCAGCGTGAATTTTTTCCAACCGCACTCAGCCCTAGGCAGCTACCAGCTTCAGATCCACCTCCAAGGAACCCAAGAACCTGTAGGAACCCAATAAAGGTGGAGAGAAAACGCCGCTGGCCTCGGTCAGTTTTTATGATTTCCCCGTCAGGCCGAGTCCTCACAGGGACGCTATCTATCAATCATTCAATCAATCAAAGCTTTCTTTATAAAGCGCCTTCCGCAACCCTGTCAGGAAGCCCAAAGCGCTGAACATGGTTCAGTTGAAGGTAAATATAGTGAATAAATCAAAAATAAAAGCAATACAAATTACAAAATAGGTGACGTGACAACAAAAATGCATAAAAGCCAATAAAAGCCAATAAAAGCCAGTAAAAAGCAAGGTACCACTGCATAAAGAGGACGAGCAGCTCGCAGCGTGCACCCGCGCGAGCGCCATCTCAATCTGGACCTGCTACCCCTGGACTAGAGCCCTGCACTGGAGCCCTAGGCCCGCGGGTCGGCCCGGGCTTCGGGCCAACGACCTAATTACCTCGGACACGGGCCTTTATTTTTAATTGAATTCATAAAAAAACTGAAACACTTGAACGCAGCAGCACCTGCCTGCTTCTCACGCACCGTTAGCTCAGTTAAGGTGTGTGTGGTTCATAAATGCGCCGATATAAACAAATTCTCAAACAGCTGATTGAAACATGTGCCCCTGTTCTCATACGCCATTTTATGTCCACTTTGATATGTCAGAAACATTCGTTTATTCTCATGAAAACGGCAGCATTCTGTTTTTCTGTGAATAAATTCGTTCTGCAGTTAAAAACTTACAGCATTCATTGCTGGGTTTTTCTAACTGGAGAGCGCATTTTCAGAGCGGCAGATTAAATTTACAAACGCTATAATAATTGGGGGCGTTTATTTAATCTGCAGTTAGAAAACTAGAACGCTGCTTTTTTTTCTAATTGCACAAGAGCGCGTTTTCAGAGCAGATTAAATTTACAAACGCATCCAATTAATATAGTGTTCGTAAATTTCATCTGCCGCTCGAAAAATACGCTCTGTTAGAAAAAAAAGCTGCATGAATGCTGTCTGTGAAGGTTCTCAGTCATCCAGGTCATTGTAGTCTAAGGAGCTTTGAAAGAAAAGCGTCTGGACTTGTTTGAGTTGCTTGAAGACGTTTCACCTCTCATCCGAGAGGCTTCTTCAGTTCTAAGGTCAAATGGTGGAGAGTCCCAGATTCAACTCAGGTTGAAATGGAGGTGGTTCCTGTAATCCGCTAGTTTTCTAGATTCCCTTTCATATTCCCGCACCAGTTTTGGGAGGAACACCCCGGGTCGGGCTGGAGCTCCACCCCCTCGGGTGCAGGCTCTACCCTGGACTTCTCTGAGCCAACATGTGGTGATGTCACCAGCAGCATTCCTCACCTGGAAGTTGTGGACCACCGTGATGTGTCTGGGAGGCGGCGAGCTCTTGGCGTGATTCACCACCGAGTCCCTCTTCACCCCGGGGACACGGCAGGAGGACAGGACCTCGTAGTACTGGTTCATGCACAGAGGCTTCCCCCCCATGTACTCCACCGGAAGAGTTTCACTGAGGAGAGCACATCAGGAATCAAGACGGAGGTCTGGTGTTTGTGAAGAAAACCCTCCGGCATGTTCAACCAGACCCATGATCTGCATCAGGAATTCACATGGCACCGCGCTCCTTTAATTCACTCGTTCATTTTAACTTCTGAGGTGAAACTGGAGTTACTCACTTATCGATCATCGTTTTGAAGTCCAAAACGCCGGCGATCAGTTTAGCGGCAAAGCTGAAAAGGAAAAAGGTCCGTTATTCCATCCTGTAGGAACATTTGTCCTTTTTCAGCTTAAAAAGGGAATTCTTTGTGGAATTTTAAAGGATTTGTTTATAATGAAGGCCTTAAGTGGGAAAAACGCTTTATAAAAGGAACAGAGACAGGAAATCATCTTAAACATCTGTAGTGATGACAAATGGACAGCTATCAGAACCAGAACCAGGTCCGACTGTTGGTTAAACACCCATCTGGTCTGATTATTACCCACAACATCCCAAAGCTGATCTCAGACCAGATTTAGTGTTCAGAGGCTAGACGGCTGACCTGATTTGACCCTGCTTATCAGTGAAGTCCATGCGAGGCAAGACCAAGCCCGGACTGGAGTGGACCACCACCGGCATCCGGAAGTCTAGATAAGCCACCTGAACCCACCACTGAGACAGCTGCAGAGACACGAGCACAGACCTGAGATCAGGGGTCTCGTAAATCATCACGTGGGTAAAAACATCACCAAAACAGGTTTTTATCATCTAAAGAACATCGCCAGAGTCCGCCCCGTTCTCTCTCGGGCCGATACGGAGACGCTGCTGCATGCTTGTATCACCAGTAGACTAGACTACTGCAATGCCCTGCTTTCTGCTCTTCCTAAAAAGAGGATTTCAGGTCTACAACTTCTACAAAACTCAGCAGCACGTGTCCTGACGAAGACCAGGAGGCGGGAGCACATCACTCCAGTTTTAGAATCGCTGCATTGGCTCCCCGTATGTTTCAGGGTCGATTTTTAAATACTTTTAACGGTTTTTAAGTGTCTTAACGGTCTTGGGCCTTCCTGTCGTTCAGAACTGCTTTTGCCGTATGAACCCACGCGGTCTCTGCGCTCCTCTGGCAGCCGTCTCCTTGTCATCCCTAAAGTCAGGACTCATATTCACGGCGAGGCGTCCTTCCAGTACTACGGTCCTCGCCTCTGGAACGAGCTGCCAGGGGACCTCAGGGCCGCAGAGAACGTTCATGTTTTTAGAAACAGAATCAAGACTCATCTTTTTAGCTTAGCTTCTAACTGAATACGCTCACTTTTTTAATTAATGAATGAATTAATTAGTTTATTTATCTATTTATTTGATGTATTCTTTCTTTATACGTGCTTTTTAAACAGTTTTTACCATAGATTTATGATCAACATTATTTAAAAATCTATATAACTTTTATATTACAATTCTCATTTTAGCTCTTATGATTTTATATTTTAACCTTAATTTAACCTTTTTCCAGTGTTTCCTCTGTGGGAGCCCTCTGCCCCGGCGGCGGTGGTCGGCTGTGGTGGCCTGGGTGCTTTCCCGGTGTGCCTGGGCGGAGGTGGGGGGGTCTCCGCCCTCCCTGCCCTGGGCGCCCTGTGTCGGTGCCGTGGATCTGCTGCTGTCGGGGCAGATGGCTCCCCTGATGGCGTTTCCTTATCCTTATCTTAGCTGGTCTGGCTTATCTAATCTCAGCCCATTGTGTTTTTTCCATGGGGAGGGGGGGTCATGCATGTGCATGTGTGCAGGAGGAGGAGTGTTGAGAAGGGGTTTTTATTGTCAAACTGTTTATAAAATTCTGGGGATGGGAGGGAATGTGGGTGTGTGGGGCCTTTTTAACTTGTTAAGCACTTTGAGTTGCATGATTAAGTGCTCTATAAACCAAGTTTGAGTTGAGTTTGAGTTTAACGGAGAGGAAGAGAGTCACACAGGGCGCCTGAACCACACAGCCAGGTGCTGACGTCAGTTTTAAAATGATCCTAAAATCAGGTTTGTTTAGTTGGATGTTTTTATAAACTCAAAAACAAAAAAGAGAGAGAAAAGCTGAAAAATAAACAAAGTCCAGAGAACTGCTCATCCAGAACCAACCAGGACCAGGAGTTCTGGACAGGATCAGCTCCAGACCAAACTACTGCAGGTGTGTAAATGGGTCTGGACCTCTCCATCATTTGCAGTCAGACCTGAACGCAGCTGCTTCTTTTCTACCAGGCTTTAGGGCACTGGACCACATGGGTCCAGGTGAAACAGGTCTGAGTTCAGCTCTAGAGGACCGGGTCTTTCCAGAACCGAATCCTGGACCAGCCTGCAGCTGCAGGGTTAGAGTTGGGACTGCACACCTGCAACAGTGACACACGGGACGTGGACTTACCCAATTCTCAGAGCTCTGTGCTCTCTTTTCCAGGCCTTTCTGCAGATGTTCTCCGATTCCTCCGGTTTTCTGGAACTCCTGAACGAGTTCCTTAGTGTGGGTCAGCTCATCGGCCTCCACGATGGGCTCCAGGGCCAAGATGTAGCGCTCACAGGTCTGCTGCAGCGGGGGCACAGGCAGACACGGTAGCCCCCTCTGGTGGGTCAGGTACCGGCCAGAGACCCGAGTCGCTGAGACTGGCTTCACCAGGTGTCGCAGTCGCACTAATCCACACGTCTTCGCCATCCCCGCCTTTCCAGATTAAACACAAGAGTCAACTTTAATCAGGAGATGAAATGATCTGATGATTATAATTCTGTTAGAATTAAATTAATCTGATTAACTGGTGAATTTGTTACAACTTAATTCTATCAAAACCATTCTGAAGGTTTGATCTGGATTTTGTCTTCAGAGAACAAACCTAGGTTCAGGTAAAGGTTAAAGTTCAATCACACAGAGGTGATATAAATCATCAGCAGGTCTGATGAAGGACGTCCAGCTCATGACCTGGATCAATATCTGGGTCAAACGTTTTAATACAATTAAACTTTAACCCTTTAAAGCTTTGAAAACTTTGGTTTTGCCTTTTTTTATTATTATTTAGAGACGATGAGGGTTGATCACAATATTGTAAGGTAATTAAACTTTTTATTTAAACATTCTTAGATTTAAAACTGTGTTTAAGTCCATTTATTTTTAAGTTAAGTTTAGAGCTTGAATCTACAGACTAACACGTGATCCACCAAGTCGCTGACCTGCAGGTCAAAAGGTTATAAACATTTATTATATTTATAAATGGTAAATGTTTGAATTCTTAAAACCACAAACGGAAGAAAACATCCCACATAAAAAAAAATTTGCAGAAAAAAATCCTCCAAGTATTTATTATACTTGATTATAAAAGTCCAGAACAAAACTAAAATCCAAGAAAACGTCATTAATCCCGAAGAGAAATTAGGTTTAAGAAACTCAGTGGGACAAATGAGTCATAAACTGGGTATTAAATGTTCTTTAGTTTGCTTTTATAACCTAGCAACAACAGGTCCTGGTCGATAACTTTAAATATGTTTCCGTTATGAGTGAATGTTTATGATTCTGGGTTAACTTTAACCTCACCTTTGACCCCGTTGTTAGCCTGTTAGCCACTGAAGCTAACTAGCTCCGTTCACTTTCATGTTAACTTTGCTAACAGTTAGCTAACTTCGCCGCTCAGTTTAAGTTGGAAAACATGAAATAAAAAACATTAGATTCTATAAACGCATGACAACAAAGGAATGGAACATTTAAATGAAGCCAGGTGATCCAAAACAGTTAGCTTTAGCGGAGTAAAAGAGCTACTGAAACAAAAGCTAGCTGAACGTCACTCACCGCAGTTCTGCTGCAAATGCCCATCATTCTGTCTGATAACACAGAAACGCCCACAAATTGATCCCAGACGAGCGGACTCCAGGCTCGGTCTCACCGGGCAGACACACCGGAGACAGGACCGGAAAAAGTTCGAAACCAGACAGGAGCAAAGGCTGGTAAAGTCCGTCAGAAGGGTGTGACCTGACCTGACCTGACATGAGTTGTAGTAAAGTAGTTTTCCCCGGTAGTCACTTTTCCCGAGTGAGGGTAGGAGGGATCGGGAGATCGACAGGCGGATTGGTTCGGGGTCTGCAGCGATGCGGACACTGAGCAGATCTGTCGTGGTGAAGAGGGAGCTGAGCCAGAAAGCCAGGCTCTCGATTTACCGGTCGATCTACGTCCCAATCCTCACCTATGGTCATGAGCTTTGCAATGACTGAAAGAACGAGAACGCGGATACAAGCAACCGAAATGAGTTTCCTATGTAGGGTGGCCAGGCTCAGCCTTAGAGATAGAGTGAGGAGCTCGGACATTCGGGAGGGACTCGGAGTAGAACCGCTGCTCCTCCGAATCGAAAGGAGTCAGTTGAGGTGGTTTGGGCATCTTGTCAGGATGCCTCCTGGACGCCTCCCTGGGGAGGTGTTTCGGGCATGTCCTGCCGGCAGGAGACCCCCGGGTTGACCCAGGACACGTTGGAGAGGTTACATCTCCAATCTGGTCCGGGAACGCCTTGGGGTCCTGCCGGAGGAGCTGGTGGAGGTGGCCGTGGAGGGGACGGTCTGGAGCTCCCTAGTTGGGTACCTGAGTGAAGTGCCCCCCCCCCCCCCCCCCCCCACCACCACCACCTTCTTCAAATCCAACAAAAGTGGTATCAAACCATTGTGCTACGTTTGTGCTGCAAAATTTTTCGTTTGTGCTACTATCATTTTAAAGATATTAATAAAAATTTCTAGAGGTCATCAGAGGTCAACCAGCCCCCCCACATTAATGGAATCAGACAAAACTGGGGTCAATCAACTGCTCTACGTTTGTGCTGGTTTGTGCTGCTAAAATTGTCGCTTGTGCTGCTTCTGTCTTGAAGATATTAATGAAAATGTAAAGGTCAAAAGGTCAACCAGCCCCCCCACCTTCTTCAAATCCAACAAAAGTGGTATCAAACCATTGTGCAACATTTGTGCAGCACAAACGTAGCACAATGGTTTGATACCACTTTTGTTGGATTTGAAGAAGGTGCGGGGGCCAACTTCACTCAGGTGGGATGCTGCCCCTGTGACCTGGACCCGGATAAGCATAGGAAGACGACGAGTTGGTTTCCCCGATGTTCCCGGTAGAAATCGTTTCCCCTGCGTCGGGCGCGCGTGGCGTTGTGTCAATTTCTGTTGCCCCCGCGACACTCGCATCCACACAACCACAAGTTGAAATGCGCGTAACCCTTAACCTAACCTTTACATTAATCATAACCCTATAACAAACATAAAAATCATCCCACAGAGTTCTTTCATCAATTATTATTGTGCAAAACATACATTTTTGGTCACTGAATGGTTAAGGTAAGAGTTAGGCTGAGGGTTATGTTTTTGTAAGAGAGGGAAGGACATAACACCAGTGACCAATGCAGGGGAAACAAAATCTACCATGGGTAACTAACCTGCAACTGGACTCGGTCAACGGCGATCAAAGAAACAACATCAATAAGCAGATTAAAAATCAGTTTAAGACTCATTTTAGAACCAAACTGTAAGTGTTCAGATTCAGTTCTATGTAGTATAGCTCCGCCCTTTAAGGCAATGATATTTGGATAATTCCTTACTTCCTTATCCAATCATTGAAGAGCCTGTGGCAGGTCCCATCCTGACCCTTATGAAAGCATCTTGTCGCTTGTTTAGCTAACATGTCTAGCGACACAGTCCACCTGTGTTCAGCTTGCTCCATGGGACGCATATCGCTCGAGGATTTTCATCCAAGATGATTCACCTGCTTGGGGGCTAAGCGCGCCTTGTGCTGACTCCGCAGGCTTCGTGTGCTTTTTGTGCCCTCATCTCCTCAGAAGAAAAAGCCCGACACGTGGAGTTCTTCACTGTGGACGCAGAGGTCTCCTCTGCTGTCGAGGCCATTTCTTCAGAACCTCCAATGGAGATTCTTGCCCCTGGGTTTGGGTCGGCCGACTCAGACTTGGCTGGGCCTTCAAACAACAAGCCCTTCAGCTTAGCTTCCTCTCTCTTCGAGGCCTTTGAGTCAGGCCAACAAGCCACTCTCGGATGAGACATGGGTCATGACTTCCAGTTCTCTTCATCCACTCCTCCTCCCACCATTCGGGCTTTGCTACAGGAACTGCCGTCCCTCGTAGCATTGGCCGCTGAAAACAAAGGTCTGACAGTTCCCACCCTGGCGCCATCGGAGTCGGCCGACTTCACGGGCTGGTTTGGTGCTCCCAGACCCGGTGTCCAAACCCCGGTTCCCGACTGCTATGGACTACTGGAACGGCTCCTACCTGGAACCATCCAAGCTGAAGGCACCTATCTCTACTTAAATGACAAATGACCCACACTTGTATAGCGCCTCTCAGAGTAAGGACTCCAAAGCGCTTTACACTACAGTGTATCATTCATCCATTCACACACACATTCACACACTGATGGTGATGAGCTACGATGTAGCCACAGCTGCCCTGGGGCGCGCTGACAGAGGCGACTACTTACACTCCCATCATAAAAGTAGAAGCTTAGGCTTTTGGGCCTCGTATTACCAGCGCCATAGACACAGAACTCTCCCCTACTGTGTGTGACTTGGTCCAACCAAACACCAGCCGACGCACCGCCAGCAGACCCAGGATGTGGGAAGACTGCCGTGCCCAACGGGGCCGCTACAGGCGACCTTCTGGACAGGGCTCCTTCCAGCCCCAACCCTCACAACCTGCTGCTGCTCCTCCTTCTCTGCAACTGCTGGCCCAATGGCAGCGGCGTCACAGAATGAGACCTCTAGCTCCTGTCTGGCAGAGCCAGTACCAAGAGCAGTTTCCTAAAAGACAAAGGCAATGACTCGGGGAGACGTGTGGTGATGTTCATGTTCGTGTTCCTTTTGATTCCACATTAAGTTGTGTTCAAGGCATTCTGGCATGATGTTTGAACAATGTTTCTCCTCATATGGTTCTGATGAGCACTCAGTTTTCAGACACGTTTCCCACACGTAATGCATTCCTTCCTACTGGACATTCAGTTAAAGTTTGCAGTGGGTTAGCTACAGCCTCTTGCTGGTTTGCCCCTGACACAAACAACACGCTAACGAGGAAAATGTTTCCTCCGCTTATTTGCCGCACGTCTCTGCACACAACACATCTCCTGTGCATGTGTGCCGTCCAGGCGAACGCGGCGACGGCGGTAGGGTTCAGCTATGGCTCATGCATGCGTGTCCTCTCTCTCAAAATGTGCAAGAATTGGTACGAATCTGCAACACGAGCGCATGGTTTCACAACATTGTATATCGTGGTCACAAGCTTCATTTTCGGTCTCGTCCTCCGCCATTTGAGGGGATTGTGGTAACCAAACTGACATCATCAGATAATTATCTTGCCCTTAGATCAGAGCTGAGGGAACTCCTGGAAAAGGAAGCAATTTCCAGGGTTCAGAAAGGCGAGGAAAACTCAGGATTCTGCTCCCTCTACTTCCTGGTTCTGAAGAAGACGTGAGGAGCCAGGCCCGTTCTCGATCTGTCCTTGTTCAACCGCTTCATGGCGGTAAAACACTTCCATAAACTGACAATAAAACAGGTTCTAAGTTATGTGCACCCGGGTTAGGGTCCTCACACTTTGCACTTTCTCCAAATGCCTGGAGATGGCGCTTCAACCCTTACGCACTGCGGGCATGAGGATCCTCTTTTACTCTTTTATGATCTGCTGCTGCTGACATGCTCCGAGCCCGAAGTGGAATCACAGACGCAGGCGTTAGCAGACCACCTGCTCAGGCTGGGGATTTCCAAAAATTGGGAAAAAAGCTCCGTGATCGCTTCTTGGGTGATCACGTCATGGGAGTGGAACTGAACTCTGGGATCAGGAAAGCTTGCCTGTCTCAACTCTGGGTCTGCTTCACATGAGATGCATCCACCTTCCCCCACTCTTTCCACAAGCACGTCCTTGTGCTCCCGCGCAGGGTGCCACAAACTTCACATCCATGGACCTACTTGACAGTACTACATGGATCCTGCCAACAACGCCAAATGTGGCAAGGTGGAGAAACGAGGGCCCGGGCGGGATTCGATCCCCTGACTCCCGGGTGAGAGTCATGTGTTCTTACCAGTCAGCCAAAGGGACATCCCCATGGCCAAGTAGCCAGGGCGCATGATCAATCGGGACATTGTGACAGGACACTCACACTGTCACACATTGATAGTTCAGACGCCTCAAGGTTCACCCGATCCACCACAAACGCCGCATGATGATTGTCTCTAAGAAGACCCTAAGAAGAGCTGTTTCAGTTGAATGAGCTCTATGAAAACCTGACTGGAAACCATCATAGATGTTATGTTCATCAAGATCAGCTGTGAGTTGTTTGGCCACAACCTTTTCCAAGATCTTGGAGATGAACGGAAGTTTAGAGATGGGTCAAGACTGGGTTTTTTTTAAAGATTTGGGTTGGTTACAGCATTCTTAAAGCGCTCAGGGACCTGACCAGAAACCAAAGAAACATTAATTATAGAGAACACACTTGAACTGACGGATTTTTGCCGCAACACAGTTGTAAACAATAACTTCTAAATCTATTTTGCCTGGTTATTTTATTTTATTTTATTTTATATTTTATTTTATTTTATTTTATTTTGCGTCTTGGTGTGGATAACATGTATTTCCAGCTTTGGTTTTCAAGGTGTAGTACCACCATTCGCCACCTAGCCGCAGTAATAAGCTGAGGCGGAGTTAAACTCTCCAAAACCCACGAAGAAGAGCGAGCGTCGCCATGGCGGAAACAAAGCAGCAGGCAGGTAAAAAAATCCACCGGGATGTTGTTTCTTCGTTAAGTTCAGAGTCAAAGTGGTAAAAATGTCTTTAATCGTAGCGTTTAAGCCGCTTTTCTCCATGAGAACGAGTTTTACGGCGGTTAAACTAACCCGGAAGATACACGCTGACTTAGAGACAGAATAAGCTAACATTATCTTCACATTTTAATCACGTGATTAAAATGCTGTCTCATTTTAAATGTATTTGTAATATTTTTTATTGCTCGTGATGTTTTTTTAGCGTTTAATACATCCAGTTGGTTGTTTGGCAATCTTCGGTGTTTTACTGCAGGAATGTACCTCGGAAAGTATTCTTAACGTTGAATTACAGTGTTTTTCAATAATGTTCCAAATAGTTTATTTAATTTTTTCTCTATTCAATATTTCTAGGAACAACTTTCATAAATAACTATTGGGGGGGGTGGGGGGGGGGGGGGGGTAGATGCCCGTTCTTATTTCTATTTAAATATGCTGATTTTAGCAACAACAAACTCATTTTCGTATTTAATCCAACAGAATTAAATAAATTAATTAGAGCTGAGACCTGAATGACAGCAGGACTTCCTCTGTGTCCAGTGAAATAAGAATAATATATAAAATCACCGTCAGCCAGAGTTTTTGGTCCAAAGCTTTATGATTTAACTGAGTGAATGTTTTCAGCCTCCTCCCCTGAAGATGAAGCTCCTGAAGTTTCCGCCCAGGCCAGCTTCATGATACCTAAGAAGGAAATCAGCATGGTGCCCGACATGGGGAAGTGGAAGAGATCTCAGGTAGGTGTCTACCTGCAGCTCTGACACATGTAGCTCACATCCGTTTGGTTCTTTTCCTCTGACTTGTGTTTAAAGGAGAAAACCCCATCAGTTTAGTTTTATAGAAACCAGATGTTCAGATTGAGCTGATGGTGGAGGACATGAACCTGACATGGCGTCTCTGGTGTGTGTCTAAGGTTCTGCTTGTGCCCCACAGGCCTACGCCGACTACATAAGCTTCATCGTCACGCTGAATGAAGGAGTGAAGGGAAAGAAGATGTCGTGTGAATATGAAGTCTCCGAGGTTTGGTTTTTTTTAATGTCTGAAATGGTTTTTATTTTGACTCGGACACCTTTAGAGATGTTCCTCCTAGAGACGGAGTTCCTTTGGACTGAGAACACGGTTCTCCAGTTTTTGTCTCAGCGGACAAACAAAGTCCCTTAAGTAGGGTTGTCACGGTGTGAAAATGTAACCCCTCAGTTATTGTGACCAAAATTATCACGGTTTTCGGTATTAACGCGGTATTTTTTTAAACGTGTTACATTTTCAGACAACTAAATAAACCCTGTATATCAGGAAAATATTGTCCTCGGTTTGTGTCCTTCCAGTGAGCTTTGCAGATTTGGGAAAATGTCATCAGGCAGTAATCATTGTTAAATTCATAATTATTCTCGGAGAGACCAACTCTTATCTGCCCCTGGGAGCCCCGTCATGCATAGCGTCATTTCAACATGGCGGTGTCCGCGACACGGTTTATATGCAGGTAGCGGCACTGCGGCTGCTTTATATAGCGACTCGTTGCATTCTCCCTCAACCCAAATCCTCGGATCACGCATTTTAGCTAAAGCGCTAACGTTAGCTTGCCTTGCGTTGACTGTAGAGTTGTGGGTGATGGTCACGCAGATGTGTCATGAGATTTGAAGCGTTGCTGCCTTTCACAGACACTTTTTCTGCACCTGCTGCAAACAGGATAGCCGTCTTCTATCAACTGTCCCTCGGCATTCTTCAGATATCCAAAAGATGCCCGTACTTCCCACTTTGTCTTCTTTGAGGGATAATAAATGTACTCCTGAGCGCTGCCGTCTCCTCCTTTGGCCATTATTTCAGCTTTAGCTTCAAGAAAGTTTTGGTTGTAAACAACAAAGTGCGCATGTGCCGCCGGCAACTTCAGCAGATGATACGGTGGCTGGTAAGGGTCACCGCGCCTACACCGCAGCCACGGTAATCCACCGAGATAACATATGTTTTAAAAAAACAAGATGGTTATTATTATTGTCAACTTTTTTACCGGGGTTTACCGCTACACTGGTTACCGTGACAACCCTACCCTTAAGGAGGAGGTTTTCCCTCTGCAGCGTTCCGGTTCCTCCTACTCGTGGAGGTGTTCTGACGCTTCGAACAGCAGGTGATGAAGCCGCTTCATGTGGTTGCTTGTTGCAGACGGTGGACAGGCTGCTGGAGCTTTTGGGGACTTTGGACCGTTGGATAAACGAGACTCCTCCTGTTGACCAGCCGTCGCGTTTCGGTAACAAAGCCTACAGAACCTGGTTTGCCAAACTGGAGCAGGTTGGTTCAGACTTCCTCCCACACCGCCGAACCCCCACGCCGTTGATGCTGAGTGTGTCGTTCCTGTGTGTTCCCAGGAAGCCGAGACCTTGGTGTCCGCCGTACTTCCTGCCGACAGATCCGCTGCTGCTCCAGAGATTGCCGTCTACCTGAAAGAGTCGGTCGGGAACCCCACCAGGATAGACTATGGAACGGGTAACAAAGTGGGATTCTGATCCTGCTTCCCTTCCCGGCAGCCAGACTTCCTGTTAAACTGGTTCTGAAGGGACGGTCCTCCAGACCCTCTGGAGGTCTGATGGAGTTTGTGTTCTCAGGTCATGAAGCAGCTTTTGCGGCGTTCCTCTGCTGCCTGTGTAAAGTTGGAGCTCTCAGAGCAGAGGATCAACTCGCCATTGTCTTTAAGGTTTTTGACAGGTGAGCTCTTACTGGTGATGGCACACGGTTACTGGGAACTACTGGTGTAAAAATGGTGCTCCACTTCAGTTTCACCTCTAGAGGCGGAGCTCTAGTGTCGTGTTCCTGAGTGATGGGGCTGATGGAGGCGAGAAGGACCAGCCGAGCAGGACTTTGTCTCTAGTGAGGAGCTGAGCTGGAAGCTCTGGATTTACTGGGCCATCTAAACCCTCACCTGAGGTCATGAGATCTGGATCAGCACCTGAAGATCCAGGACCCAAGCTGCCTCCTCACTGAAAGGAGGCTGTTCTGATTAGGACACCTCCTTATTTAGAGTTAGGTTTTGATGCTTCTCTTGTTCGACCGAGCTATAACATCTGGAACATCTGTGTGTTCTTGAGGTACCTCCAGGTGATGAGGAAGCTGCAGAAAACCTACAGGATGGAGCCGGCTGGGAGCCAAGGAGTCTGGGGCCTGGATGACTTCCAGTTCCTGCCCTTCATCTGGGGCAGCTCCCAGTTCATAGGTGAGGCTCCGCCCACAGAGTTAGGCGATGCACGGACCACTAACACTTTAGTTGTGCTTTTACTAAAATCCTGAACACATCCAAAATGGTGTTCCTGGGACTGCTGCCAGGGCAGAAGGCAGTCCGCCGGGTCCTTTAGGAAAGCAGCTCTTTGTTGTGGGAGGAGCTGCGGTGTAGGGACCGGATGTGAGCACTAGGGGGCAGCAGGCAGACATCCAGCCCTGTCTGATCCCAGCACCGGAGCAGCTGCTCCCCAGAAAACCAACTCCCCTGCAGATTTATCTGTTGGTCAATAACCTGAATTATTTTCACCCTGAACATAAACTACAGACATGTTTTATTATTTCTAACGATCAATAAATCAGCCGGTAATTAAAACCAAATAATAGAATTTTCAGCCGATCTTAAAACGACTCAAATCCCACTTCAGATCAACAAAAGCAGCTTTTTATTTATTTACCTAAAACTAAACGGTTGTTAAGGGAACGCTTTTTGTAAATCAGTTAACGAAGACAAAAGTCAAAAATAGACAACAGTTTTTCAGATTTACCTCAGACCTTCAACGCTGCGAAGTCTGGAGCCTCTGCTGCTGATTGGTTCACAGATTAAATTCCTAAACCAGCTTTAATTTAACACAGAAGTTTAAGGCTGCGCTGGGATATTTCGGATTTGATCGTCAACAGCGACTCCTGGTGGCAACCAGGCCGACTCACGCTGGTTTCTCCTCAGGTCATCCGACTCTGGAACCGCGGCATTTCCTCGACGAGAAGGTGGTGAACGAGAACCACCAAGACTTCATGTTCCTGGAGTGCATCAAGTTCATAAACGAGGTCAGAAACCCGAGTGTGTGTGTGAGTGTGTGTGTGTGTGTGTGTTTTGACTAGTCTTGTCTGCCAGTGGTGGTCGGGGGGACCGAAGGTGCCAGCGCTCGGCAGCCTCGCCTCCATCAGCGTGTCCCAGGGCAGCTGTGGCTACCTCGTAGCTCATCCCCACCAACATGTGAATAACTAATTGTGTTGTAAAGTGACTTGGGGGGTTGTAGAACCATAAGAAGGTACTAAACAAATACAGGCCACCTAACATTTTTACCATGTTATAAATACACACACACCCAGTGGGATGTGAAAGTTTGGGCATCCTGGTTAATCTTCATGATTTTCCTGTTTAAAGTTTCTGTTGTTAAGATAAAAATTGTCAGTTAAGTGAATGAAATATGAGACACACAAGGTGATACCTGAGAGGTGAAACAAAGGTCGTAGGGTTGTTATAATTCTAAACAAAATTATGCAGGTGACATAACTGACATAACATAATTGCACAAAATTAATTCAAACTCAAAATAAAACGTTTCACTCAACCCCAATCGTGTACATTAAGTAATAATAAATTATAAATAAATAAAAATACGTTTTAAATCTACAGGCTGGTAACTGCAAATCCTGCTGAGAAGGGCTGTAAAATTAAATATGGGGCCTGCAGAAAACAAAAGGGACACACAACAATACAACAGGAGCAAGCTGTCTCTGCGTCAACCTGATGAGGAAATATTAAATCAACATTGTTTAACTGAACAATCACAAGATAATAAATCACAGTGCATTTAGTGCCAACCACAGCCTTAAGACGTGTTGAACGTGCCCAGTCCATCCTTATGTGAGCACCTGTGTGTGTACATGCGCTTGTTCATGTAAGGTTCCTCTATAACAGCGTCCAATAGAGAGTGTAAGGGGCCACAGATCTGCCCCCCAAAGATGCGTAGGAGACGGAGGGAGCTCCAAGTCTCAGAGATCCAGGAGCTGCCCCAGAGCACAGGAACCCTAAGGAGACTGCAACCAGAAAAGCCCCCACCCCCCTCGAGAGGCGCAGAGGATCGCCCCAGGGGGCCACAACCAGTAGCCGGCTGACCGGCTCCGGTCCGGGTTTCATCTCCTCTGCCCCGCCATCACCTGCTGGAGATTGTGGCGAGCTGCTGCGGGCCAGGCGGCTCCGACCCAGGAATGAGCTCCCCTGTCCCGCTGGGAGGGTTTCAAACACCGCCATCACCTGCTGCAGCCTGTGGCGGGGTGCTGCGTGCCAGCTCCGGCCCAGGAATGAGCTCTCCCCGCCCGCTGGGAGGGTTTCAAACACCGCCATCCTCTGCTGGAGACCGTGGTGCGCTGCTGCGCCCTGGTTGTTTATTCTGTTATTGTTACCAGTACTTGTCTTGCAACGTGAAACGCTTGGTCTCAGATTTTGTAAGAAAAATAATAAAATTTCCCCCCAAAATGCGACTCATATGTTTTTTTCTTCTTCGTTATACATTTTATGGCTGGTGCGACTTATACTCCGGAAACTACGGTAGTAGCACAAGAAGTCCCAGGAGAGGGGAGGAGCCAAAGGCCCCACCTGACATATACTGTCATACACAGACACAGTCACACACTCCCTCCCTCATGCTCTCACATACACATACAACCTAAGACTCACAAAAATGCACACCGGACACCCACTCATGCTCCCCATACACACCCTATTCACTCTGGTCCCGGTACTGCTGCACATGGGTACAAGCATTACCGGTTCCCAGAGTTCAACCCTTTCTGCTGAAGTGATAATGAGCGAAGTGACAACAGAGGTGTGCTAAGACCCCTAGTCTTCCTCCGCCTGCTCCAATACTGTGTTAGTGTGTGTTGATGAAGCGGGCAGTGCATGCATCGTCTGGCCTATGCCAGCTGATGCCACCACACCACCCCACTTGCATCCACAGCCCTCTGTGTCTAAGTGCAGTTTAAAATTGGAAGTGGGCACCGGCACTCGGGAGGAGGCTGAAAGATCCCCCTGCCAAATGCCGTTGAGTGTGCTCACTCCCAAGGCCCTAAGTGTGTGTTTGCGTGAAATGTCGTCAGTGGATGTGTTTAAGGGTTAGGGTTAGCGTCAGTTTGGCGCCTAGCTGAAAGCGGCTAAGCAGCTGCGTAGGGCGGCTATCCGCTGGTCCGCAAGAAGCGCTCTGCTTGATCGAGAGCGATTTTCTAGTCCGACGCATGCGAACTCTGACTCGGAACCAGGGAGCTCTTTTAGTAATTCACTGAGGAATCCAGGGCTTGATTTTGAGGCAGAACCTGGGAGATGTGGGCCTCCACTTGCACACAGGAACTCGCTAGTGTCCAGTCGTCTAGGCGACAATGAGGATTCCCCTCTCAGAGGTTTTAGAGTGGCTTCCACACTAATGCGTGCGATCGACCCAAGTGGGCACCAGAAATGAATTTTCGCTGCTAGCTGGGTGCTTGACTCTGTCGTCGTAGTGGAGCCGTCGCCCTCTAGCGGAGCTGGATAGCGTGGTTCTGTGTTCACGACAGACGCTTTGGTCTTTTAGTTGAGAACTGCTTTTCTCCAGCAGAGCAGGAGAAAGCAGCCTCTGCTGCTCCACCTGAAGCTTTTTGTAGACATTTGAGTTAAAGATTTAGCTGTTGTTCGCCAGCAGAGCGAGCTGACACAGCTTTATCTGTCCAGTTTGAGATGTTGTGCGTAGACACGTCAGACTGACAATAACTCGACTGCAAATTGCTGTCGGCCACAAGTGCCTCTGCAGCACCACAGTAGAGGCCATGCCTCTACGGAGAAGAACCGGTGCCGCTGCAGTCAGGTAACTGCTTCCAGGCTGCTCTGCCCAACACTGCTGAAGGAGTATGGCAAGCCACTGTAGCATTTAATTCACAAACGCGTCTGTCTGTAAACATAATTAAATTGGATTATTGTCAACCGGTACATAATAGATATGTCATCATTACTTTTTAAGCAGTAGAAATGAAACGTTATTAGCAGAATTTCATGTAAATTCCTACAGAACATGTTAATGAAATACATACATTTTACTGATCATAGTTAAATTCTAGATATATTTAGGTGATATCATGTTGTTTTGCACATTATTGAACTGTTTTCTAATCATGTTCTGTTGTTAAAGTAAAGGAAGGAGAAAAAATGTTTCCCTAGAAGTTTTTACATTTTCCTGTTTAATCTGATTAATCGAGTCGAGACCCGATCCGACCCGGTCACTCTGAGTGTTTCATATAGGCTGAACATGAAAATAGTCTCTTACACCTATCTCCTGCAGTAGCTTCTGATAGAAAACAGACGGTGAAACTCTAGGATTAGAAAATCCTGACAGATCTACGTCACACTGTCACTAACATTCATGGAGTCACCCATGTGGACTCACGATGGGGAAGTCTGTTGTTGGTTTAGCGTCCAGGAAACAGCAGAGAACGTCTCTGCTAATAGATGCTAACTGTTAGCATTAGTAACTTCACTACACAGCAGAACTCCTCCAGACTTGTGTTATTTATGGAGATAAAACATCAACATTGCTGAGCAAACAGTCAGTGGTAGAGTCGTGTTGCTCAATCAGAGGAGAGATGTCAAAATACCAGGAAATAAGACTCCATAGCCCGTCATCTGAAGCTCAGAGCCGTTTCCCTATATGCATAGTTGTCTGAACTCGTGTACTCATGTCCTCATAAAACGTCATCAACATAGACGTAAGTCATCCATCATAGACCTAAAACGTCATCAACTTAGACGTAAAGCGTCATCAGTATAGACGTAAGTCATCCATCATAGACGTAAAACGCCATCACCATAGACGTGAAACGTCATCAACATAGACGTAAAATGGCATCAACATAGACGTAAGTCGTCCAACATAGACGTAAATCGCCATCAACATAGACATAAATCGCCATCACCATAGACGTGAAACGTCATCACCATAGACGTCATCACTATAGACGTAAAATGGCATCAACATAGACGTAAGTCGTCATCAACGTAAACGTAAAATGTCATCAACATAGACATAAATCGCCATCAACATAGATGTGAAACGTCATCACCATAGACGTGAAACGTCATCAACATAGACGTAAGATGGCTTCAACATAGACGTAAGTCGTCCAACATAGACGTAAAACGTCATCAACATAGACATAAATCGTCATCATCATAGACGTGAAACGTCATCACCATAGACGTGAAACGTCATCACCATAGACGTCATCACTATAGACGTAAAATGGCATCAACATAGACGTAAGTCGTCATCAACGTAAACGTAAAACGTCATCAACATAGACATAAATCGCCATCAACATAGATGTGAAACGTCATCACCATAGACGTAAGATGGCATCAACATAGACGTAAGTCGTCCAACATAGACGTAAAACGTCATCAACATAGACTTAAATTGCCATCAACATAGACGTGAAACGTCATCAACAAAGACGTAAAATGGCATCAGTATAGACGTAAATGGCATCAACATAGACGCAAGTCCTCCAACATAGACGTAAGTCCTCCAACATAGACGTAAGTCCTCCAACATAGACGTAAGTCGTCATCAACATAGATGTAAGTCGTCCAACATAGACGTAAAACGTCATCAACATAGACTTAAATTGCCATCAACATAGACGTGAAACGTCATCAACAACGACGTAAAATGGCATCAACAAAGACATAAGTCGCCCAACATAGACGTAAAACGTCATCAACATAGACTTAAATCGCCATCAACATAGACATAAATTGCCATCAACATAGATGTGAAACGTCATCACCATAGACGTGAAACGTCATCACAATAGACGTGAGATGGCATCAACATAAACGTAAGTCGTCCAACATAGATGTAAAACGTCATCAACATAGACTTAAATCGCCATCAACATAGACGTGAAAAGTCATCAACAAAGACGTAAAATGGCATCAACATAGACGTAAGTCATCATCAACATAGACGTAAGTCATCATCAACATAGACGTAAGTCATCATCAACATAGACGTAAGTCGTCATCAACATAGACGTAAGTCGTCATCAACATAGACGTAAGTCGTCATCAACATAGATGTAAAACGTCCAACGTAGATGTAAGTTGTCCAACGTAGACGTAAAACGTCATCAACATAGACGTAAAACGTCATCAACATAGATGTAAAACGTCATCAACATAGACGCAAGTCGTCCAACATAGACGTAAAACGTCATCAACATAGATCTAAATTGTCATCAACATAGACCTAAAACATCATCAACATAGACGTAAAACATCACCTACATAGATGTAAGTCGTCATCAACCTAGACATAAGTCGTCATCAGCGTAGACGTCAAATGTCATCATCATAGACGCAAGTTGTCATCAACCTAGACGTTAGTCGTCATCAACATAGACGTAAAACTTCATCATGAACACAGCTGATTAGTTTCATTTAGTGATTAACCGCTCCTGTAGAAACCAGAGAAGGCTGGGGAGACATTTCATTTGTTAGATTAAGGTGTTAAAAAGACGAACGCACAGCGAGTAGAGTTTTGCTTTCGGTTTACCACAGAGAATTTACAAAGAGACACTACGGGGCTGGTATGTTATCAATTGTTATCAAAAAAGGACCACATATCATGCAAATAATATGTATTCATTGTTATTTTGTTGATTAAGAGACAAACTACCGGTAGACTTTTATTTTGATGTCAGGTCCCTTTTTTTACCCGTAGAAACAAGCAGCACTTGTTGCCATGACGCTGCAGAGTACGGTTCTGTTCCAAATGCATCCTCGGTAGAACTGACGTTCTGCTGTACTAGCCAAGAACATACTTGTCAACACTAACCTACTTAGGTATTGAGAAACGGCCCTAGACTAAACTTGATATTTTGTGATATATCAGGCGGTTTACCTGTCGGTAACCATGGTAACGAGACTTCTCATTGGGCTGGTTTAAAGCACATGGGTTGTTTTGTCTCACGTCTGCTATGTTTGTGCAGAGTGTTTGCTCTGTGTTTATGGTTGTGAGGATGAATCTCATCATAAACATGTTCTCCTGTCTGCCCCCCCCCCCCCCCCCCCCCCCAAAAAAACCACAAAAAAAACACACACACACGCTCTTATTCCTGTAGTCGGACACAGGGCTTGTGTGCGAGCGCGAGCCCTGAACATGACTCACTTCCTTCCCCACATGCTGCTGTGAATCACTCCTTCCTCCAGGGAATACGGGACGTCTCCTCCCCCCTCCCTCCTCTAGGCCCTTCCCCCACCTCTTCTCATGCGAGGTCCCAGAAAGTGTCTGCAGCAGCGCTCCAGTGCAGCTCCGTGGAAAAAAGAGGTTATTTTTTTCTAAAGATTGATGCCCCAGGGCTTACCCCCCTCCCCCTCCCCCTGTTTTTTCTTTTGGGAGGTGGGGGGGCTCCAATCACCACTTCTCAGTCAGACATTCATAGCTTCAGACTTCTCTTTCAGTGTCACGTCTGTTAACAATATTAAAAGTTGTATTTCTACTGATGGTTTCTACAAATTTAATTCAGTTAAATTAGTTAAACCCCAGATCCGGTCCAGTTAAAACCCCTGATCCGGCCCGGTTTAAACCCCTGATCCGGTCCAGTTTAAACCCCTGATCCGGTCCAGTTTAAACCCCTGACCTGGTCCAGTTAAAACCCCAGATCCGGTCCAGTTAAAACCCCTGATCCGGTCCAGTTAAAACCCCTGATCCGGTCCAGTTAAAACCCCTGATCTGGTCCAGTTTAAAGCCCTGATCCGGTCCAGTTTAAACCCCTGATCCGGTCCATTTTAGACCCCTGATCCAGTCCAGTTTAGACCCCTGATCCAGTCCAGTTTAGACCCCTGATCCGGTCCAGTTTAAACCCCTGATCCGGTCCAGTTAAAACCCCTGATCCGGTCCAGTTTAAAGCCCTGGTCCGGTCCAGTTTAAACCCCTGGTCCGGTCCATTTTAGACCCCTGATCCGGTCCAGTTTAAACCCCTGATCCGGTCCAGTTAGGACCCCTGATCCGGTCCATTTTAGACCCCTAATCCGGTCCCTTTAAAACCCCTGATCTGGTCCAGTTAAGACCCCCGGATCCGGTCCAGTTGAAACCCCTGATCCGGTCCAGTTAAAACCCCTGATCCGGTCCAGTTTAAACCCCTGGTCCGGTCCATTTTAGACCCCTGATCCGGTCCACTTTAAACCCCTGATCCGGTCCAGTTAGGACCCCTGATCCGGTCCATTTTAGACCCCTAATCCGGTCCCTTTAAAACCCCTGATCTGGTCCAGTTAAGACCCCCGGATCCGGTCCAGTTGAAACCCCTGATCCGGTCCAGTTGAAACCCCTGATCTGGTCCAGTTAAGACCCCGGATCCGGTCCAGTTAAGATCCCCGGATGCGGTCCAGTTTAAACCCCTGATCCGGTCCAGTTAAAACCCTTGATCCGGTCCAGTTAAGACCCCGGATCCGGTCCAGTTAAGACCCCTGATCCGGTCCAGTTAAAACCCCTGATCCGGTCCAGTTTTAACCCCTGATCCGGTCCAGTCTATTATTATTATTATGATGATTAATATGAATGCCTGGGAGTTTGTCCACATGTGTTTTGTGGATTTGGAGAAGGCATTCGACCACGTCCCTCAAGGGGGCCCTGTGGGGGGTACTCCAGGAGTATGGGGTACCAGGCCCTCTGGTACGGGCTGTTAGGTCCCTGTATGACTGGTGTCAGAGCTTGGTCCGCATTGCTGGCAGTAAGTCGGGCTCGTTCCCAGTGAGAGTTGGACTCCACCAAGGCTGCCCGTTGTCACCGATTCTGTTCATAATCTTTATGGACAGGATTTCTAGGTGCAGCCAAGGTATGGAGGGCATCCGTTTTGGTGGCCTGAGGATCAGGTCCCTGCTTTTTGCAGGTGATGTAGTCCTGTTGGCTTCATCAGAACGTGATCTCCAGCTCTCGCTGGAGCGGTTCACAGCCGAGTGTGAAGCAGCTGGGATGAGAATCAGCTCCTCTAAATCTGAGACCATGGTCTTGAGTCGGAAAAGGGTAGAATGCCTTCTCCGGGTCAGGGATGAGGTCCTGCCCCAAGTGGAGGAGTTTAAGTATCTCGGGGTCTTGTTCACGAGTGAGGGAAAACTGGAGCGTGAGATCGATAGGTGGATTGGTGCTGCATCTGCAGTGATGCGGGCGTTGTACCGGTCTGTCGTGGTGAAGAGAGAGCTGAGTCAGAAGGCCAGGAGAAGACCTAAAGGAAGACCAGGGCACGGTGGAGAGACTATGTCTTTCGGCTGGTCAGGGAACGCCTGGAGGAGCTGGCCCAAGTGGCTGGGGAGAAGGAGGCCTGGGGCTCCCTGCTTAAGCTTGGTTTATGCTTGACGCATTCACTTTCCGCGCGGTGATGCGGCTCGCGGCTGGAACGCGCTTCACAACTCGCAGCGTTTATGGTTTGTGCGGCTCGTCTCTGCGGTGAGCCAATTTTCTCCCAAACTGTAGGGGGCAGCATGGAGCTCTACGGATTGCATCCAACACTACACCATAGTAGAAGTAGAAATCACTGTTTACAACATGGTATTTCAGCATTTTTAACAGCGTTCTCGTCTTTTCCGACAGTGCGAGCTATTTCTCTCCAAGAATTATTAACAACATGTTGATCACGGTGATCTTTGAGAGCTGAATCATACAAATGTCTGTATTTACGAACCTCTGCCGTGCCGGTCCGCCATGTTTTTCCGCGTCCGACCGTCCGCGTGGTTAGAAATTTCCGAGGTGCGCGTTGCGGAAATCTTGGGCCGTGCGGACACGCGGTGGAGGGGCGTGGTTGTTAAAATGACGCAAAATGACGCAACTTTTCCGCGCGGAGCCGTGCGGACCTCGCGGACGCGTCAAGCATAAACCAACCTTTAGGCTGCTGCTCCCGCGACCCGACCCCAGATTAGCAGCCGAAAATGGATGGATATGAAGATTTTATTTATTATAATAATAATAATGTTGTTGTTTTAGTTGCATAATAAACTGTTTTGTTGTAGAATTTATTTAAATGTGTTCAAATTTATAAATGTTTTATTTGTAGGTTTGAATAAAATCTTATTTTGAAGGTCTGGATTATTTGAGACTGATTTCTGACTCTTGTCTCTGGTTCTGCAGATGAAGACGGGTCCGTTTGCCGAACACTCCAACCAGCTGTGGAACATCAGCGCCGTTCCTTCCTGGTCCAAAGTCAACCAAGGCCTGATCCGAATGTACAAGGCGGAGGTACGCACCCCCACAGAGCCGATTAGGTGGTCCAGTTTATGAAAAGCGTATCGATTTCATTTCAGTGGGGTGGATGTACTGAACAAACCACGAGGGTCCAACTGGACCGAGGAGGTCTACTGGTTCCAGAAACGCCCACAGAATTCCTGATTACTGCTCCGACTTCTCACAAATGTTCTGGTAGTCGAGGAGCGTTGTTTTAGTTGTTGGTGTTGGTTCTGTAAGAGCCTTGGGGCGGGGCCTAAGAGGCACCAGCTGAAGGCTGATTGGCTCCTGAAGTTCCCCCGGTGGTCACAGGGTCACAGACGGGTTCTGAGCTCAGTCCTGGTGCTGTGTTTAGAATAAAGCACAGCCTAAACCAGGAGCTGGTACGGAAGCCAGCGAGAGACAAAAAGACCAAACCATCCCTAAAGGGAAAAGTCCTCAAACCATCAGACTATTTTTAATCTGGAATCTAAAACACAGCTTTTACCTGTGGAGGTGACCGGAAAACCCGGAATCTGGTCAGCGGGAAACCCGGAATCTGGTCAGCTGGAGGAACCTTTAGTCTTCATTCAGATTTATTACATCGTTTCACTGATACCGGATGTAAACCTCAGATTTCCTTTATATAGAACATTAGATGTTTTTTAAGTAGGTGACATCACTTCCTGTCCTGATTCTATTATTTATTGTTGTTTAGCCTGATTTACTCTGAAACCCGACACTCGGGGCTGTTTTCATATCACTTTTAGAACATCTGATCTTATATTTGTGACGTTCTTCTGAAGTCACACTGAAGGAACTACGTTTTGTCATCGTATTTGTTTTTGTTATCTAAATAAAGTTTTATCTGAGCCTTTGTGACGAGCAGCAGTGAGAGGAGCTGCTGAAGCAGGCGGCGAGGAAAACACCCAGACGGGCCGGCTCTGTGGGACGCTGGGAGGCAGGAAAGGGTTAAGTCAGGAATGGTGTGTGTGTGTGTGTGGGCGAGTGGGGGTGGGATCAGGATGGGGGGGGGTGGGGTGTCTAAGCCCGGTCTCCCCGCCTGTTTGCCCACATCCTGTGTTTTCCAGAGCAGCCTGCGAGTCTTCCCAAAGAGCTGAGGGGCCAAGCTGTCTGCCTTTCCCTCCCCCCTCATTCCCTTCATTAAATCCTCCCCCCTCCTTCCCTCTCTCCCTCACTGCGGCCCAACCTCTCTCCCAGCCTGAAGCAGCCATCGGCACACTCACATTCCTCTCTCCCTTTCTCCGGCCCCACACAAGAGCCCGGATCCGTGGCTCCCGGCCTGACTGGATCCTTTCTTCTCCTCCAGACGTCCAGCAGAACATAAAATCTGCTCCGACGCAAAAGATGTGAAGGAAAAAATAAAATGCCAACGACACTAAAGACTCATTAGGTTTCATTTTTATTTTCTTAATGTTGAAACTCAAACATAAGGAATCAAACCAGGTTGTTTCAGGTTCAGGTCAGCCGGCAGGAACCAATCAGAACTCAGAACAACATTCAAACGTAGCCCAAAGACCACGTCCTACCAATGAAAGGATAAAGGTCTCTGAAACATTGGAAAAACACATCTGAATCATCAGGATTCTCTGCTGGATAACAACCAGACCATATCAGGAAGAACATGGAGGAGGTTTGACCTCCGGACAGCGACAGAACCTCTCAGTTCACCCGTTGTTACACTAAAACTCTTCCAGGGTTTTTGTGGAACCAAACGTCTGCTGAGCGACTCGAGCAGCGAGTCAGGGACAGACATGGCCTTAGGACAGACATCCACAAGTCCCAGATCCCAAATCCTGCATCATCTCGAGATCTGGCAAACTACCAACAGAATTCTCAAAGGAGTTTCCAGAATGTCCCCAAAGATTGTGAGTGGTCTCAGTTTCTTCTCCAGAAACAGATCTCCTCTGTGTCCTAGAGTCGTTGAGATATCAAGGCTGTGGGGCGTTATGTAGGCACGGACAAACGTGTTATTGCCTCCACGCCACCGTGCTTCTGCAGCGGAGCCATCATGGCCGACCAAAGATACGAAAGAAATGAGTGAAGGCAAGGAGGAAGAGCATTAATGCCATCTAAAACCGTGTGTGTGTGTGCGCGATTATTAACGACAATAATAACAATAATAATAATGTTAATATTACATTTTTATTAACAACAACAATAATAATATTAATAATATTAGCAGTAATAATAATAATAGTAATAATAATAGCAGTAAAATAATAATAGTAATAATAGCAGTAATAATAATAATAATACTAATAATAATAGCAGTAAGAATAATAATAGTAATAATAATAGCAGTAATAATAATAGTAATAATAATAGCAGTAAAATAATAATAGTAATAATAGCAGTAAGAATAATAATAGTAATAATAATAGCAGTAAGAATAATAATAGTAATAATAATAGCAGTAATAATATAATAGTAAAATAATAGCAGTAATAATATAATAATAATAATAATAGCAGTAATAATAGTAATAATAGTACTAATAATAATAGCAGTACTACTACTACTAATAATAATAATAACAGTAATAATAATAATAGTAATAATAATAGCAGTAAAAATAATAATAGTAATAATAATAGCAGTAATAATAATAATAGTAATAATAGTACTACTAATAATAGTAATAATAATAGCAGTAAAAAAATAGTAATACTGGTATAATAGCAGTAATAATAATAATAGTAATAATAATAGCAGTAATAATAATAATAATAGTAATAATAATAGCAGTAATAATAATAGTGATAATAATACTCTAATAAATACACAAGCCTTTAAGAGCAACTCAATCCCAGCTTCTACCAGAGAATGCTGCTGTTGTGTCTTTGAGCAAGACATTTAACCCCCCTCGCCTGCTGGTGGTGGTCGGAGGGACCGGTGGCGCCATTGTTCGGCAGCCTCATCTCATCGTAGCTCATCCATGTGTGAATGACTGACTGTGTTGTGAAGGGCCTTGGGGGGTTGTAGAACCCCAAGAAAGCACTATACCAGGGGTGTTCAATTCCAGTCCTGGAGGTCCGGTATCCAGGTTTTAACTGCATCAACACACCTGATTTCAATCAGCAGGTGATTAACAGTGTTCTGCAGAGCCTGGTGAGCTGCTGCACAGATGAATCACGTGTGTTGAATCAGAGAAACCACTAAAACGTTCTGGATGCCGGACCTCCAGGACCGGATTGAATCCCCCTGCGCTGTACAAATACAGGTCACTTACCATTTTACTTTGTTCTTTGTTTGAGTTTTAGTCTCCAGCAGCCTGTGTGTCTGACCTGATTTCACACTGGAAGCATCAGCGATGCGGAACGGTTAACTCGCGAACTTCAAAAGCGGTCCATTTCACACCGGGAGAGTTTTGGCAGAGGCACGGCTTCCTTGCTGTGCTCCTTGCTGGACTTGCGAGATCACAAGATCCTTCGAGACTCCAAGTCACCGTTTGTTTATGCAAACCACCATTAAACCAAAAAGAAGGAAATCACGTTTGAAATCGCTGTTTGATGTCACAAATGATGCTGTTCCTCTCCACTGCCAGGATTAAAGCCATGAAAACACACCACTGCACTTCTGGAACGATGCTGTGAGCAAATACGTCGTTGGGTCACATGTAAGCTTCATATTTATGAAACTGCATCGCTGCAGTACTTTTATTTTGAAAATTACCAGGGATTTTACACTGAAACCACGTGTGATTTCCTTTCTAGCCCTATGCTAACTGTGGAAATTGACGTGTCCCAGAAGCGGCTGGCGGCTAAACTAGAACCCGATCCTGTTTTTAGCGGCGTGGCGTGCCGCTTCTGGGACGCATCAGAAAATGACGCGGCTGGTTTGAAACACACCACAGACTATAGTGGATTCTGATGGAACAGCGACGTTCCGCTGCTGTCCCGCACCGCCGACGCTTTCAGTGTGAAACCGTGGAAATTAACCAACTGCTCAAGCTAGGCAAGCACACCTCAAGGCACAGTACTCACCTACACTAGTAGGTGGACAACACAACATCGACATTTAAGTAGCTGTCCTGTTTTAACCTTTATCAGTCAAGGACAGCGGCACCCTAGCGCCCCCTATAGAGAGCCTAAGCCACGCCCATCTACTTCCGGACCATGGGTCCCCGGAAGAACGACAAAATGAACGCAAGTCAACGGGGCTAATGGGTTCTAACTCCGCTTGTTTTGTGCCATGGATTTCACACATGATGTCCGTGAATTTTAAACACATTTTGGTACCAAGAACGTGCTTATTTTAGAACGGGGGAACGTTATTTTAGGTTTTGTGTGAAAATAAGTCCAGGACTACAAATGAGCTTCAACATAGTGACGTCATCGAACCAGACACGGAGAAAACTGAGAGAAAAGGGGTGTAAGTTCAGTAAACGTCCCACAGGAGGAAAGAACCACCATAAATCTGGTCACGTGGTGAGTAGCAGCTACGCTGGCGGGAGGAGCTTATGTGGTGATGTCACATATGCGACGTATCGATGTCTGATTGTAGTCGTGCTAATTACGAACGTTCAGTGTTTCGTTCTTTCGGGACCCATGAGCCGACTGGAAGGGAGGAGACTTGGGCTCCCTGTGGATGAGCCACCACTGGTTTGTCTATAGAGCTCCGGGAGTTGACGTCACTTCTCCCGGCATGCAACAGTTCAAATCGAAACGGCGCCATTTGGCAGGCAGAAGCCGGCAGCTGGACTATTTGTTATTGTCAGAAAACTCAATCAAACGGGAAATATGGTAGATTCCTGTTGTGCCCCAGGATGCAGAACAGACGCGGACGACATAAGGAATGAGCCATCTACAGGATTCCCCAAGATCCGGAGCGCCGCAAACGTTGGATCATTGTAATAAAACGCGCTAGTGACCGGGCTAAAATGAAGCTGTGGGATCCCGAGAGTAAAGGATTTCGCTTATGCAGCGACCGCTTCATATCAGGTACTTAAACCAACGTGTCCTCAACTGTGTATGGTATTTATTTTAAATGCTTTCATTACGATTCTTAGTGGGCTTCCTAAACTTATTTTGGCGTGGCTTTTTCTGCCTTATTACTCACAGCAGCAAGTAAACATCACGTAAAACGTTGCCTCGTGAGTTCTGCGTGCTGTCGTTTACGTGTTTTATGATCACAGCAATTAACCGGCTAAGCTGTGTTTAATTTTTAAGCAATGGTTGATCAGATCACACATAAAAAGCACTTTGGATTGCTATTATCTGTCTCACCGAGACTACTTACGTGTAAATCTGTTATTTGTCCGTCCATCCATCCATTTTCATCCGCGTATCCGGAGTCGGGTTGCGGGGGCAGTAGCGTGACTTCCCTCTCCCCAGCCGCCGGAGCCAGCTCCTCCGGGTAAATCCCAAGGGGTTCCCCGGCCAGGTCCGGTGTTGTGCCGGTAAGAAGTCCACTCCGACAGCTTCTGGCGTCGGAGCGGGCAGTAGAGTCGAGAGTCGCAGACCTCTCCCCAGCTCCTCCGGCCGGGGCAATCCCAAGGGGTTCCCCCGGCCAGGTCCGGTGTTGTGCCGGTAAGAAGTCCGCTCCAACAGCTTCTGGCGTTTTTAAAAAGTATCCCAGGGGCACGGTAAGGGTCGGAGATGTTTAGTCTATTTAATTTCTGACTATATAAAACAATTTCTTCTGTTTTAAAGTGTGAAGTAAACTCCAACGAAGTAAAATCCAAGCGGATCCCGTTTATGTTCATGTTACATCCGTGTTTGTTTACCTTTTTTGCATGCCAAAATGGCGTCCACTAACTGAGAGTCACTTGGGGTCCGGAGCTCTATGGTGACATCATCAGTGATGTCTGAGACTTGGTCTAGAACCCTGACCCCAGCAGCAACTGACACAGGTGGCTGTGTTTTTGTTTGTTTATACGTGATTCCAGCAGTGTGAGCGATTCCAAAGACTGGTGGGAGGAACCGGAGAAGCCTTGAGAACGTTTCAGGACATTTAGGCAACAATAGAAAGAAAGAAGAGCGGTGCGTCTCCCAGTGAGGAACTGCTTTTAGACCACGGGACTCCAGAATGGACTCGTTCCAAACAGAAGCAGAATTTTGTTTTTCGTTTTGTGTGAAACGTTCTCCCTCAGAACCGAATATTGACCCTCCTGGTGTTTCTGTTTTGGTTCCCAGTGCTTGGAGAAGTTTCCTGTCATCCAACACTTTAAATTCGGCAGCCTGCTCTCCATCCAGCCGGTGAAACCTTGATGTTGCTCCCACCACGGAACCAAACCAGCTCATTCTTCCTCCAACTGTAGCGAACACCAACCTCTCAGTCCTTCACGTGCACGCATGTGGTCCTGAAAGTCCCGACCCCCGCGCCGCGGACCACTCTGTTATTCATATGAAACCACGTGAGTCGTTCTGTTTTCAGGATGAGTGATGATGGACGCTTCAGGACTCGGATTCATCCGTTTGGGTTCCAACGGCGAGGCGGAAAACCGGCTCTCCTACATCTCTAGAGTTTGTTTGTTTTGCTTTTGAAGCCAAAGAGTGGTTTTTGTTGTAAATGTAAAAATAAGTGATAGCGTGATCATGTCTCAAACAGGTGAAAGTATTTTCTTCCAGTTCAGTGGAAAAACCTGTTGTGACTCATAAATTCTGCTGGATTTATGGAAATCCCTCTTAGTTGCTTCTGCCTCGTCACTGCCTTCATCCAGCCTCGGAGCGGCGCCGGAGGGAGTTCTGATGTAAATCAATAAAGAGTCCAATAGTTCTGGTCGGATCCGTGTTTGACTTTAGCTTCAGTCACAACATGATGGTGTGTGTGTGTGTGTGTGTGTGTGTGTGTGTGTGTGTGTGTGTGTGTGTGTGTGTGTGTGTGTGTGTGTGTGTGTGTGTGTGTGTGTGTGTGTGTGTGTGTGTGTGTGTGTGTGTGTGTGTGTGTGTGTGTGTGTGTGTGTGTGTGTGTGTCCTCTTAAATCAGGGGTGCTCTATAGGCGTGCCGGTTCCAGCCGGCTAATATTCTAAACCGCGGTCGGAGCGTCAGACGTTCAAAGGCAGCTTTAACTTCTAGTTTTGAATGTTTGTGAGCCGTTTGTCAGACGTGGAAAACGGTTTCCATTAGCTGCTAAACTGGAGTCCTTACTCTTAAAGAGAAGAAGTTGTTGGTTTCAGAAACACCTGTCTTCTCCTGAGTCGGAAGCCTGTTCCAGGATTTCCAGCTCCTGTTTGAATCCTGCTCCAGTAATAAGGAATGTCTGGGGATGACCCACAGATGACATCGGATGAGGAAGCTGGATCCTGAAACGAGGGAGGAAACTGTTGAGAATCAGAATCAGAGAATCAGAGAGACTTTTATTGCCAGCGCTCCAGCGAACCAGAGCATAGGAACTTGACTCCACAGAACAGCCTGATCAAGGTTACACACACACACATATAGACAGGACAGATACAGGCAGACCACGAGAGCAGCCATAACATTTTATATGAGCAGAAAGATCTCAGTAGAACCGCAAGGATCAGCAGAGCAGTTCTGTTTGTTGAACCGGCACCAGCCTCAGTTGAAGTGATGGGAAAACCCTCGACTTCCAGGATTTTACAGAGCTGGGGAAGAGAAGGAATGAAACAAAAACACTCACTCCAGCATCAGCTAGCTTTTATTTCAGATCAAACATTAGTTCTACTGGTACCAGGTCTGGTTCTGCAGCTGGATTCATTCCCTCCTGCAAGACTTGGTAGGAAGTTTGGACCCAGTCTGTGACGTGTCTCAATTTGGTTCTGAGTCCGAAAACGGAAAAATATACGAGAACTTTGGGATAAACTGGAAACCAGCTTGTAACTAAAGTGGGAAGAAACTCCAATGTAGTTATATATTTAACACGTGCACGTGCACTCATTCATGCACACACACGTTCACACATTCATGTACGCGCATGTGCACACATTCATGCACACACACGTTCACACAATCATGTACGCGCATGTGCACACAATCATGTACGCGCATGTGCACGCATTCATGCGCACATACATTCACACATTCATGCACGCACACAGGCACTATTCATGCACACACACGTTCACACATTCATACATGTGCATGTGCACACATTCATGCACACACACACACACGTGCTCACATTCATGCACAAACACACATGCACACACACGGGCACACATTCATGCACACACACACATGCACATATTCATGCATGCACACGGGCACACACACACGTTCACACATTCATGCACACACACGTGCTCACATTCATGCACAAACACACATGCACACACACTGGCACACATTCATGCCCACACACGTGCTCACATTCATGCACAAACACACATGCACACACACGTTCACACATTCATGCACACACACGTGCTCACATTCATGCACAAACACACATGCACACACACTGGCACACATTCATGCACACACACACGTGCACACATTCATGCACGCGCATGTGCACACACACACGTTCACACATTCATGCACGCACACGTGCACACATTCATGCACACACACACGGGCACATGCATACATTCATGCACTCACAGGCACCATTCATGCACACACTTGGGCACGCATTCATGCACACACACTTTCACACATCCATGCACGTGCATGTGCACACATTCATGCACACACACGTTCACACATTCATGCACGCACACAGGCACTATTCATGCACACACACGTTCACACATTCATGCATGTGCATGTGCACACATTCATGCACACACACACACGTGCTCACATTCATGCACAAACACACATGCACACACACGGGCACACATTCATGCACACACACACGTGCACATATTCATGCATGCACACGGGCACACACACACGGGCACACATTCATGCAAGCGCATGTACACACACACACGTTCACACATTCATGCACGCACACGTGCACACATTCATGCACACACACACGGGCACATGCATACATTCATGCACTCACAGGCACCATTCATGCACACACACGTGCACACATTCATGCACACACATTCATGCACGCACACGTGCACACATTCATGCACACGGGCACACTTTCATGCACGCACACGTGCACACATTCATGCACACGGGCACACTTTCATGCACGCACACGTGCACACATTCATGCACGCACATGTGCACACATTCATGCACACACACACGGGCACATGCACACATTCATGCACGTACACATGCACAAATTCATGCACTCACAGGCACTATTAATGCACGCACACGTGCACACACACAGGCACAAAAGATTCTAAGTTTTATTTTTTTATAATTTTGAGCCTCCGTAGTTTCAGCCCAGAGGCTTAAGGAGGACAGAAACCAACAGTTAAAGCTACGGGATGCAGGTGGAGCAGTTGCTGCTTCTGCTGTCAGAAGGTTGCTGGTTCCAAACCCAGCTGCACGTGGGGATTTCCTCCCACAGCCCAGAAACACACACGTCAGGTTAACCAGAGACTCTGATCGTCCCTGACCTGTCTGTCCAGGTGTCCCTCGCCTCTCACCTGGTGACTGATGGACACCAGTTCCCTCAGACCCTTGTCTCCTGCTTCTTGTGGGTTTTTCTGTATATCAGACTGTTGGAGCCGGCGTTCCATTAAAATCCATAAAATAAGGAGCAAACCGGATTCTGTGAACAGCTTCAGCTTGTTGGTGTTCCTGAAATGAGGCGACGCAGCCAGGAACCCAACCTGCAGTCTTTCACTCAAACTCATCTTAATGTCAAATGTTTCAGTTTTCCCAGTTTTCCAGCTGCAGTTAAAAGCTGCTTCAGGTGGGAGAACAGAGACTGGATCTGTTGGACTCAATAGGAGGAATGTCTGGAATGGGACCGTCGCTCCGATCCGTTCGGACGTGTTCCGGCTGGAAACCCAAAGAAGCACATTCTCAGACAGCAGACGGGAAGGAAGTTCAGATTTAACAAAAGATAAATGATTTTTACGTCAGAATTGATTTAAAGATCAGCCAGTTTACAATAAATTCCTAAAATCAGAATATTTTCCTCATTCAATCATTTTGTTATCACGCAAAAGCATACAAACACAAAACCAAAATGAGGTTATTCATCTAGTTAGTTGACTAGTTAGCTAGTTAGCTGAGGTCCAGTTTCCCGTCACCTTTGGGATGTTTTGTTTTAGATGTGATGTGGGCGTGGCTTAGCAGCTCATTAATATTCAGTAGCATCATCAGACATGCACAACCGGCTTGATTGGGAGAGACAGGGTTTGGTTTGACAGTTAAATATGTAAATGAGATGTAAATGAGCTGCCGCCTGAACACAAACAGACGCAGATGAGTTTGTCTTTTGGCTTAAATGAGAAACGTTATTATGTGAATTCTCACCTTCAGAAACGGCCCTGAACCCTTCTCGACAACAAAAGTTCAACTCCAGGTCCAGTTTGGGAGATTTACATAATAATTATTGGATTATCTCAAACATTTAGATCATCCCTGAGATTTTTATTGCAAAAGCTCTTAAAGTTGTTCAGATCAAATCTTTGTTTGAAAAGCTTTCAACAGAGAAATGGAGATTTAAGAGTTCTGCAATGATGAAAACATCCTCTAGAGGGCGACGAACACCCACAGGTTTTGTGTAGACGACTGAACTCAAACTTTTAAAAACGATGATGTCATCACCCCGTTTAACCTACGATCCTAAAGTCAGATTTATACTTCTTCGTCTGCACAGGTAGGGAGACACGCGACGCCATTATGCGTCGGCGTAAGAGCTCTCCGACAGGCTCACATGGACACGCCCAATCCTTCACCTGTCGAAAGAGACTGCAAGCTTGTGATTGGTCAGGATGCCACTTACGTTAAATTTGATGGCAGTCCCGCCATTGCCCTGAAAAATAGAGGGAGCCAAAGATATTTAGTGTCAGACAGAACAGACTGAAGAACGTCTCGCAGAAAAAGTCCGAATTAGTGAACGAAGGAACACAAAGGAGGACAGACATGAGGAGACTCCAGGGTTTTAATGTGGCAACCGCACCGAAGAGATGGAGGCGATCGAGGGACGAATGTATTCATTAGGGCTGCGCGATATTAAGAAAACCTGCGACATGCGATAACAGTGATTAATATTGCCATGACGATATTACTTGCGATAAATAAAAACTTAACTCAGGAACAAAAATAATTTTTAAAAAATGACCAAAAAATCATAAAAATGAGAAAAGCTAAAGATGTGAGGAAATGGAAAAAGAAAGGCAATCAGTGGATCCCGGGAAAAGCTGAATCAGCAAAATGAGCAGAACAAAGCTAACTCAGGTGTTTGCTAACCGTCCAAATGAAGTGCCGTCCGCCTCGGGGGCGGGACTCTGACCTATGAGAACCCACCCGATTGGCCAGATGGGTGAAGAGCTCCGTTTGGTTTGTTAAAAAAACATCATGCTTCCGTTTGATTGACAGAATGCGTTATGTGCAAGCCCCCACAATGCGGGTGAAAAATTGAAGCAAAAGCGGAACTGAAATACATGCAGTTCCACCCTCATCCACTAGGGGCTGGTGTCAGAAGCGAGCAAATCCTCATTGACTCCCATGTTAAAAATACCAATTTCACAGCAGAAATAAACATGTTTACAGCCTGGTACCAAAACATGTTTTTGGTTTAAATGATCTAGTTTACACTCATGACAACTCTGAGGGGGGTGAATGTTTTTCTCACTCTTCTGTTTAAGTGTATTAAAAGCCTAAAATTCTGTATAATTAATAAGCATCAGACCCACGTGACCACAGAGCTAGCTCCGTGGAAAGGCCTCAGTAGAGCCTCGGTCTGGCTTGGAAACTGCTCCGGGATTTTGAGTCTCTGTGTTTGTGTATTCTTGTTTGGATATTATTTGTGCAATTGTTGGACAAAATGACTTGCTGTGGCATTAATTGCACTAATAGAGCGTTCAAGGAGTCTCCACTTCATTTTTTTCGGTAAGTAAAATTATATTTATGTATTTTAGGTCACTGCCGAGCTGAGCTTAGATTTTAACATGTACTGTTTAACCATGAATTTAAATGTAATAGGGTAAAACCCAGTGCATTTAACATAATGCTGCACTTTAGAAAATGGTTTGAATTATAACATGTTGGTGGAGCTGGGTTCCGACTATCGGCTTGTGGAGCTCTCGGGAGACCTTTGTTTTCCACCCGTTTCTCCCCTCCTCGCAGCTCGGTGCATCTCTGTCTGCTGCGCGGGCTGCCGGCTTGTGAAGGTCTCGGAGACCTCTGTGTTCCACCCGGTTTTACCCAGCGGTCAGCCTGGCGTATCTCTGACTCAGAAGCTCTGGTGTTGTGTACAGTCAACTCCGGTTGTAGCTAGGTTGCTACCTCCGTTAGCTTAGCTCCCACCTCCGTGTTAGCTTTGGGTTAGCTTCAGGTTAGCTTGTAGCTAGTTCCACCGGGTGTCGTCAGTTGATCCCAGCCTTACAGCCCCACCCTCGGCTCCACCTCTCTTCCCTTTTGTGGAATTGTCTGGGCTTGACGGAACCTGTGACACGGTCAAAATGGCGGTGGTGGCCACCTCCCATTTATCTTCAAAATGTGTTATTGGAGCCTATGGAAACCCATTGTCCAATATTTATATGTTGATGGTTATGTGTAGCAAACATTTGAGCTGACCATTCATTGCGACATTGATCTGTTCTTTGCACATGCTGGTATTGCGATAACGATATATTTGCGATACATTGTGCAGCCCTAGTATCCATGTTAAAACGTATCCCAGTTACAAAAACACAATAGTAAATACTCTATTGTGGACTGGACACGACTGTGGCGGCAGGATATATAGCGCTATGCCCTCTGCTGTCCTGGCGGGGAATTACTTCGCAATTAACACCCCCCAGCTGACGGAGAGGTCTACATCCGTGCGTGTGCACGCTCCAGCTGATGGAGACGTATAAATCAGCAGCACACTTCATGCTCCTGGCCTGGTTTCCTGCTTCTGGTGTTTGTTACAGTGCCACCTAAAGGCCTAGTGTAGTTACTGCAGCTGTACGAACAAAACCATTTATAGAAATGACGAGACCATTTTGGAGGAGCTGCATTTCAAGGTGGCCCATTAGGCCCGAATCTAGACGTTTACCGACATGGACCAATCAGCTTCCAGACAGAATCGGTTCATACGACATTTTCATGAGTTTTACTTCCGTCTGAGTCGACATGCTGCCTTTTTGTTGTTTAGTGAAAAACTGTCCAAACTTGTCTCCAACTCCTCCCAAAGCCATCTCACGTCTGCACTTCCTGGTTCTGAGACATGAAAGGCTCCTCACTGGTTCCTAGAAATAACTGTTGTGTAAACTTTTCAAACGTCTTCAAATTTCCAGTGACAGCAGATGGTTCCTGAGACTGCACAAGGAGGCCACAAGCCCTCGAGAACGTTTTGAGACGTTGTTAAACCCCCCCCACCCACGAGAGACACTGGCTTCAGTTCATAAATTGCTCTGACCATCTCTCTGTAACCTCATCACAAACAAGTTGCAGGTCAACACAACACCCCCCACCCCTCCACACACACACCACCACCCCCACCTCAGAATGGGGGCCATCTGCTTTGACTAGCGAGGGTTGACATGACGGCAGCTGGCTGAATAAAAACACAAAGTTAGGGAAGAGAGGACAGTTTAAAACTGTTCTGTTGGAGTAAATTAGCATAACTAAAGGGATGGTCCACCAGAGCATACCAGGGATCTGTCCTAAACTCAGAACAAAACTAAATAAAGTCTTCATATAGAAATTCAACAACTAGAATGATTTTCTCCTCTGAGACCAAAACCTTCCTCCATCATCTCCTCCTCCTCCTCCTCCTCCTCCTCCTCCTCCTCCTCCTCCTCCTCCTCCTCCTAGACCTCCATCAGACCTGCCTGGCCAGAACAATCCTTCCCCCTCCCAGAACACCTTTTCCCTACAGCGAACCCCCACCCTGCTCTCCCCTCTGCTGTCAAATGTGCCCCCCCCCCTCCTGGCATAGCCTCCCTCCCCCTCTCTTCTTGCCTTTATTTAACCCCCCCCCCCCCCACACACACACACACACGCATGCACGCACACACACACACACACACACACACACACACACCCAGCCACCTGGCTTCATTCGTCTTTCTGCATCCATTAAAATATTTTGAGTATTTTGTTAATTTTCATAATTAAATGTAATTTTTTTTCTTCACGACTGTTTTTGTTTTTAATAATAAATTATCTGACTAAGGTTGTGTTCAGGCTGCTTCTGATTGGCTGTCGGTACCTTCCACTCCAGACGGATGAGCTGTGAAGAACCACACACTAAACTGCAGCTTTTGCCCAGAGAGCTGATCCAGGATCTGCTTCTCATCTGGTTCTCCTTCATCTTCTAAAGGATAATCTGCTCCAGTTCCCGTGTCATTTCACCTCCTCGTCTTCTCCGTTCCTCCTCCTGCAGCTGGAAGGAAATCTGCAGGAGCAGAGACGGAGGTGAGGGAGGTGTCGGGATGGAACAATGCCTTTAGTCTGAGGAGAAAGGGAAAAAGCCAAGCAGCCAGGAGGAGGAGGGTCAGCCGGAGGTGGCTCTGCTCGCTGCACTTCCTGATATCTTCTTTCTTTGATTCTGAAGAACACCACCAAGTGGCACAGAGCAGAGATAACAGCTGTGAGTGGCGTCGGTTCGAATCAAACTTTATTAGAACACAAATACAGACGCAGTCTTTCAGTTTATTTCATCTGGTAACACTTTACAATAAGGGTCCATTTAATAATTGTTACTTAGTGCATTATTAAGCGTTAATAAACAATCAGTCCTTTAATAACACTCCTGATATTATCCTTAAGGTTAGGACTGAGGGGTGGGGGTGTGCTTTGTAATGCATTACTTAATATAACATTAATATTACGCAGTTATTACTTTGTTTAATAGTTTATTAATGCTTAATAATGCACTAAGTAATATTAATAAAGGGACCCTTATTGCAAAGTGTTACCGTTCATCCTTTATTCTTAATTATTCTGTCAGCAAGCTAGGTACGGTCATCATCTCCTCGTTGGTTTGAATCCTAAAAACTTTTAAAGTAATTTTTTTAATTGGTAAATTCATAATTAAGTCGGATCTGTCCTTAAAGGAGAACGTTTAGAGAAACGATGGTGTTGTGGTGAACTTGGTCAGACGTCTGGCGCTGTTGTTGTTGTTTGACCCACATCTTCATGAGTGGCTGGTCAGCTCTTTGGTGACATGAACTGGTCTGGAAGGTTGAGTTGAGCTTCTGAGAACTCTGGGTGTGGCTCTGAAGGCTCCGCCCACTCATAAACACCTGATGGTGTTTATAAGTGGGCGGTCTGACTCCAGCGGTCTGAATTGGAGACGTTTGTTGTTCATGCTGATCAGCTGTGAATGAGGTTGACCACAACAGTGAATCAGCTGTAGATATTTCTGTTAATTCTGTATTTTTGGGCTCTTGTCAATCTTTTTTAATTTTATTATTCTCCATCTCTTTTTTATCTTAGTTTTTCATCTTTCCTACATTTTCATCATGACCTTTTAAAATCATTTTGACACGTTTTTTGTTTTTATGAAGCACCTCTTTATTTTTATCCTGAGAGGCACTTTATAAAAATAACTTCCTCTTCTCTTCTTCCCTTCTCAACCGTTTACCCCCCATTACCGTAATGCTCTAAAGATAATCTTATCGATATATTCCTGCCATGTGTGGTGTGCTCAGAGCACTCTGGTCGGCTCAGAAGCATGTCGGTACTGATCGTGAATCAGGAGATCTAACGTTGTAATGTCTTGGGCAAATATCATAGACAAAAATCCTGCAATGTGAACCCGGACACACACACACACACACACACACACACACACACACACACACACACACACACACACACACACACACACACACTCTGGGAGCCAAAACCTTTCCATTGACAGCCATTATTGTTGATGGGAATCAGAGCTAAGTCATGTTGGCTACAGGATCGTTTTAGTTAGATAACTTTATAATCTTATTATAACATTTTTATTAATTGTAGTTAAATCATGTAATAACTAAAATAATGACTATTACATTTGTTAAAATATGGCTATGATGCATTCATGGCCCTAAAAGAACCCAATCAGCTGATGGCAGCTGTCAGCACGGTGGTGGAGCATGATGGTTTGAGCTGGTTCTGTTTACCTGTAGGTATTTGTGTGTGTGTGTATATTTGTATGCGCATGTATGTGTGTGTATATGCTTATGTATATATATATATATATATATATATATATATATATATATATATATACACATTAGTGTGTGTGTGTAGGTTGTGTGTATGTGCTTATGTATATATGTATGTGTGTGTCTATGTTTGTGCATATGTGTGTGTGTGTGTATGTCTATATGTGCGTACCTGTGTGTGCGTGTGCATATGTGTATGCGCATACGTGTGTATATGTGTGTACATATGTGTGCGTGTGTGCAAATGTGTGTGTGTGTGTGTGTGTGTGCATGTGTCTGTATTTGTATGTGTGTGCATATGTATATGTATGTGTGTGCTTATGTATATGTGTGTGTGTGTCCACTCAGACTCCAGAGTTCATTTTTTATTTTTTATTAAGATTATAAACTTTAACAAATACTTTATTGAACAGTTTCACCCGGAGATAAACATTTTATTAAGCACAAAAATACAAGAATAAGAAGAAAATCTGTAGAGAATGGCTGAATACTCTCTTTATTTTGGTACACATAGTGCTCATAAAGCTACCGCTCGGTTCGGTTTGGTTCTGGTCCATTCACCAGGTCCCTTTTTAAAACAAAAGGAATCAAAGAGCAACGTTGAACCATCAGAACCATCAGCTGATGTAGGGCCTGGGTTCAAAGGTGGGGGGGGGGGGGGGGGGTCTGCTCGGGTGGGTTCGGGACACATTCAGTCTCTGAGTCCGGCTAGCAGCAGTGAGCATCAGGTTTAAGGCAGGAAGCCCATCCAGGTCCGGTTCTGGTTCCCCTGTAAAGGTACACCAGGGGGCGGGGCTCGGTTTATCCAATCAGATCTGAGCGACAGAATCTCCCAAACTGCTCATCTTAAGACACAGGTGTGTTCTGAGGTATAATCCTGTCCCGCGTGCTGACCAGGACAGAACCGCTGAATCTGGGTTCCCAGAAACTCTTGCCACGTTCTCATCCGGGTCCCGTCGGGTTCTGGTCTGTCGGAATGTGCAAATCATGATCTGTGAGGTCTATAAACTGATGGTCCCGAACCGAGCCCGGCCCGGTCCGGTCCACGTCAGATAGTTTTTGACTCAGAACGCCACGATGGCCCGGGTCCAGGCTCCAAGACTGGCCAGCGCCTGCTTGCTACAGATCTGCTCCAGGTCCGCCTGGCGGCTCAGCAGACCCGAAAACCCCGAACCGAAGATGGAAATCAGGTTCGAGATGTTGGACGTGTCCGTGTAGTTTGGATCGGTACACTCCTCCCGTCTCACTCGCTTTCTGGACGCAGAAAAGTCCGAGACCTCCTCCAAGTCGGACGCGCAACACCCGAAGTCCCCCTTCCGTTTCCGGACCGGAGAGTCCGGCACCGGTGCGCACTGCGGCGCGGAGCAGCAGCAGTCCTGGTGCAGGTACCGGTTCTCCACCGTGGTCACCACATGCGTGTCCAGGTCCAGCACGGTGGTTTTGTTGCAGTGGCTGCCGTTACCGGCGAACGGGTCGCAGGGAGACCCCGGAGTCTCCATGCAGCAGCTCCGGTAGAACGAAGTCTCCGGTTCCTTCCCGCCGCCGTCCTGGAGCGGAGCGCAGCACGAGAGCGCCGCAACCTCTAGATCCTCCTCCTCCGCGTCCTCCGGCTCCGGGTCCAGAGGATTCAGCTCCTGGATCTCGTTGCAGACCGTCATGACCTCCTCGTACTGCTGCATCCGGTAGATCTCCGCGTACTTCTCCTTGATGTAGACCTGCCGCGCGTTCCTCAGCACGTAGGAGACTAGCAGGTTCTTGTGCAGCTTGATGCCCCCCCTTTGGGTTCTGGAGTTGTGGATCTTCATCAACGAAATGGAGATGAGGCTCTGCGCGTCCACGGCGCACTCCATGGTCCCCCGGTCCTCCTGTCGGGGAGAACGGAACCGAGTCTCACTTATCTGAGCGGAGCTCGTGTGGTTCTCAGAGGGTTGGAGTCAGCAGTGAGCGGAACCATGGAGCCGCTGAGACGCACGTTCAGTTACAGAGCCGAGCTCAGCGCTGGTGTACTTATGCGCAGCTTAGATCCCGCCCAGTTCAGCACCCGCCAATCAGCTGGCTTCGTTCTGCTGAGTGACAGGTTAGCGCAGCAAGAACAAGTCCCTCTGGACCAATCAGCTTCAGGCGGTCCCTCTGAACTATTCAAAATCCACCAGACAGTCTGAATGTCCCGAGTCCAGTTACTGTTCGGATCTGGTCTCGGACCCGAACAGAACCCAGAGTCCAGAGCCACACAAGGGTTCTGGTTTACATCAACTCAAACCACAGCAGCCGAACCGGGACGAGTTTAAGTTCGATCAGAAAACAACACACGCGCGCACACGGACACTCACGCGCAGTCTCACACACGCGCTCACACGGACTCTCACACACGCGCGCACATGGACACTCACGCGCAGTCTCACACACGCGCTCACACGGACTCTCACGCGCAGTCTGACACACGCGCGCACACGGACACACGCGCAGTCTCACAGACGCACGTACACACAGATGCTCACACATGCGCGCACATACGGACACACACAAACATGCGCAGTCTCACACACGCACGCACTCCAACACACACGCATTCTCTCTCTCTCTCTCTCTCACACACACACACACACACACACACACACACACACACACACACACACACACACACACACACACACACACACACACACGAGATAAAAGTCCCGCTGGGGTAATGACCTCTGATGATGAAACATCACAAACAAATAAAAATGAACGCCAATGATGAGTTTTATGGGATTTTCACAATAAAAGCCCTGCTGTCATCAGGAATCCTTCATGTTTAGGACACAAGCTGCCTGTGAGTCAGCTGATCAGACAACATTAGTTTCCTGTACTAAGAATCAGAACAGCAACAGGCTCCACGAACCTGAGGATGTCCACAGTTCCCCTCAGACAGGAAGTCAGCGCTTTGGCTGTGGTGCAGAAAGACCTGATGGCCTCTAGATGGTGGCTCAGAAAGTCCCCTTCACCCCCACCCCCCATGCCTCATGTGCAGATGAGGGTCTGTTTAGTGTGTGCAGATGCTCTTCTTATTGACAGCTGCCTCAGCCAATCACAGCAAGCCAAAGGTTTTAGATGATAAGGGGTCCAGCCTAAAAGCAACGTGATTTTATGTGGCGGTGTGAGTCTGCGTGGTCCTCAGGAGCCTCCATGAGGTCGCCGGTCCTCCTCTCAGATCCTGTGTGTTTATTATTACATGTTGAGTGATCTTCCTGCACCAAAACAGATTGCCTGTGAGTGTAAAAACTGACCTGGTAACAAAGCTCATTCTGGTTCTGGTTCTGATCCTCCAGACCCCGCGATGAGCCCCAGATCAAGCTCCCATCCTGTGCATGCAGTAACCTGACTTGGACCTGTAGAGGCCAGTGCAGCACCAGTTTTGTCCCGAGTGATTAGTGTTTTTGTTATTCTGTCTGAGTTCTGCCTTTGAGGTGAGGTGGGCGGCCGGGCCTGCTGCTGCAGCCCGCAGAGAGGAACCTCATCGTGGAGATGGAGCAGGAGCTGGGACCTCGCTGAGGGACGTGGGGAACATCTGCTTGTAATGTTCTCTGTGGAAGATGAATGCACACACACACACACACACGCACGCACGCACACACACACACACACACACACACACGCACACACATGCACAAACACACATACGCACGCACGCACACACACACACACACACACACGCACACACACACGCACACACATGCACAAACACACACACACATACGCACGCACGCACACACACACACACACACGCACGCACGCACACACACACACACACACACACGCACAAACACACACACACGCACACACATGCACAAACACACACACACACACACACGCACGCACGCACGCACACACACACACGCACACACATGCACAAACACACACACACACGCACACACATGCACAAACACACACACGCACACACATGCACAAACACACACACACACACGCACACACATGCACAAACACACACACACACACACGCACGCACACACACACACGCACACACATGCACAAACACACACACACACGCACACACATGCACAAACACACACACGCACACACACGCACACACACACACACTGGTCTTTTCTTCCAGAGGAGGTTGCTGTTTGCAGAGAGGAGCGAAGTCTGCGGCTCCTAGATGGAGATGGATCATGTGACCATGGCGGATCAGAACAATAATCACAGGAAGGAGACAAACGTGGTGGAAATCTTCCCCCAACAGCAGCTTAGTGACAATAAACGAGTCTTTGTTTTAAAAAGTAGAATAAAGACGAAACTCTGTTTTGTTTCTTCCAACAGAACCTGTTACACGTTGGACGCGAAGTCCGTAAAACCATCATCATTCGATTTTAACTTGTTGGTTTTCATGTCTAAGCGTGGAATTTTAACCCGCTAACCAGCAGGTTAGCCGTAGCCACAGCTCATGTAGCTAATGCCAAAGCTACACAACACAAACTTCTGAATGAAGGACTTGTGTGTAAATGTTTAGTAACATTTTATAAGAACCCTTATTGTCCCAAACGAATGTAAATGTCCTGTACTCATACAGCGCCTTCTACAATTGTACAACCCCCCAAGGTGCTTTACAACATGTCATTCATCCATTCACTCCATGGTGGTGATGAACTGCGTCGTAGCCACAGCTGCCCTGGGACCCACTGATGGAGGCGAGGCCGCAGTGCACGCACTCCGGCCACCTCCAACAGGCAAGAAGGGTGACGTGCCTTGCTCAAGGACACAACAACTGGGACTCGACAGAACTCAAGCCTGCAACCCTCCAGTTTCAGGGCAGGCACGTAACTCCTCTTCCGCAGTTAGCCTGAAGTGTGCAGACTGATTCTTAATGCAGGCTGGGTTAGCATTCAAGCTAGGTTGGTGTGCTAGCTAAAGGAGGCCATGCAGTGCATGCTGGGAACTGGGGTGCACTCTTGCCGAGTGACTGCTCCCTCTTGTGGTTATGCGTATCTATTGGACAACTGTGCGTGATGATTGGTTTACGTGTAGAGGCCAGGGGAGGGGCTTAGGGGTGGGCAGAGTCACCAGGTACCCCAGCAGCGGGGACCTTTATTCCACCAGAGTCTGTGTAGAGGCTCATCTCCGGATCCTTTAATGATGTCAGCAGCAGTTCAGCAAACCAGCAGCTCGACGCCTGTAGGACAGAGAAGAGCTCAGACTGTGGACATGATGGGTCGTATTAAACTTTTAGGTTATGAAACAGATTTTTACCCGTACTTCTACAGAAACTTGATTCCTCTGCCCCCCCATGCTCGTGTTCCACTGCGGTGCCTTTCTATTTTCAGTCTGTCCTCGTTGCATCTGCACTCCCCTGCTCACAGCCATCCTCCCGCCCTCGCCTCATCCTTTCAGCCTCGCTCTACTCTCCTTTTAACGCTCCTCCGTGTGCTCTCTTATTTTCCACCCCTTGGTGTCTTCCTAAGCATGTTTATTCCTCCCTGTGAGCCGAAGGAGGGCTGATGCTGAAGCTGCCCTTGCTTCTCTCCGGTTTTCTAGAAGCTGCTGCATCCTTGCATCTAGAAGTCGTTCCTTCCTTTGTGTCGCGTTGTAGCTGCAGACTCTAATTTCTGCTGCCCTCACTCTTCTGCTCCCCTCTGTTCAGATGGGCCCGCTCACTTTAGGAATACTAGAGAAGTGTTTGTGTTTGTGGAGATGAGGAGGCTGGTGATTTATTTATGAAATGCTGCATCACTTCTCTTCAAGCCCTGAAGTTTTCCAGGGAAGTTCTTCAGGTCGATGATGTGAAACACGTGTGAGATGCCGCTGAAAGGATTTTTAAATACAGCTTTAAAGAAAACCGCATGTCTGTGATTGGCCATCAGAGTCGTGAACATTACGGGATGTAAACTATTGTGTCTGCCTGCAGGAAGGTTGATTCAGCTTCCATTTAACACCTAACTTAGTCTCCGATGTAATCTTTTAGAGAAATGTTTTGATTAGACTGCGTGAGGATGGAAACTGTTCGGAAGGATGGGGTCACCATAGCAACCCCCTCTGATGATGCTAGCAACGTGGTGGTAATTACCAGAATACGTTCAGGTCAGGTCATCAGAGCGGCTCTGCGTTTGATTTCTGTTCTCTGAAACGCGTTGACGTGATATCTGCTGTCGGAGCGTGTTCCGTCTGGTTTCAGGGAGTCGTTTTGGTTTATGCGTAAAGGCTTCTGCCGAGGAAGGAGGCGCTGGTTAATGTTGTGTTTATGTGGCCAATCAGACGTTGGTTCTGCACACAAACGAGCTGAGTTGGGCTTCTAACATTATAAAAGTTATTTATTGTTACAAATTACTTTTTCCCAAAAGTAATTGAGTTAGTAACTCAGTTACCAGACTGTAAAAGTAATTAGTTACCTAGAAAAGTAACTGTGACATTACTTTTATGTTCTTTAACTCAGTCAGGTTCTTTCTATAAGGCTGAATGATTCTCGCTGTCTAGAACAAAGGCGTCAGATGTCTGGAATGTTCAGGAACAACGGGACCATACATATCTGGAGGTCTGACTGTTGATTAAATGTAAAAATGGCTTTCCTGACCTGTTTTCTATCATCTCCTCACCTTTCTGAAAGGCCCTTTTTTTTCCTTTCTCTGTCTTTTATGTGATTATATTCCCTGGCAACTTCCTTCCTGCTTTCACAGCGATCGGAACTGCGGCTCACTCCGGATCCGATCGGCTCTAAGTCGCTTCGTTCACGTCTGACACATCCGATCCGATCCACTTTTATTTGTAAAGCACTTTATACACAACACTATCGACCAAAGTGCTTCACACACAGATAAAAACATACCAACGTAATTAAAAATTGTAAAAACATGGATCATATATTAAACATATGAAAACATCATAAAAGAAATAAGACACAACACTGCTTAAAGACAGGAGTGAATAAGAATAATCAGTCGGTGTTAAAATCCCGTGAATAAGCGTGAGTCTGGAGGAGCGACTTAAAACCACCAGAGAAGATGCCTGTCTAATGATGCCTGGAAGCTGGTTCAAGTCCAGGTGCAGCAGCGGAGACGGACCTATGTCCTCTCAGCTTCAGCCTCGTTCTTGGAACTGCCAACTGCTGCTGGTCAGCCGACCTCAACTGGCGAGTTGGCTCATACGGCACCAGCATGTCCGCTAGATAGGAAGGAGCCAGTCCATTCAACGATTTGTACGCCAACACCAGTATGTTAAAATGAACTCTAAAAGCAGCTGGGATCCAGTGCAGAGAAGCCAACACGGGGGTGACGAGTTCCCGTTAGCAAACGAGCCGCCGCGTTTTGGACTAACCGAAGTCTATTGAGACAACCGTGACTCATCCCGACATGCAGACTGTTACAGTAGTTAAGGCTTGAGGTGATGAACGCATGAATGAGTCTTTCCAGATCACTTCTCACCAGAACCGACTTCTCGGGCCAGCTAGAAGCAGAACTTCACCACACAGTTGATCTGTTGATCAAATTTCAGCTCTGCATCAACCTTGATCCCTAAAGGTTGGTTTATGCTTGACGTGTCCGCGAGGTTCGCACGGTTCCGCGCAGCAAAATTGCGTCATTTTAACAACCACGCCCCTCCACCGCACGGCGCGAACTTTCCGCACCGTGCATCTAGGAAATTTTCTAACCACGCGGATGGTCGGATGCGGAAAAACATGGCGGACTGGCAAGAACTAGTACGGCAGAGGTTCGTAAATACAGACATTTGTATGATTCAACTCTCAAAGATCACCATAATCTCTCACGGCATTCCAGCATTTTTTAACAGCGTCCTCATCTTTTCCGACAGTACGAGCTATTTCTCTCCAAGATTGATTAACAACATGTTGATCACGGTGATCTCTGAGAGCTGAATCATACAAATGTCTGTATTTACGAACCTCTGCCATACTAGTTCTTGCCAGGCCGCCATGTTTTTCCGCGTCCGGCTGTCCGCGTGGTTAGAAAATTTCGGAGGTGCGCGGTGCAGAAAGTTTGGGCTGTGCGGAGGTGCGGTGGAGGGGCGTGGTTGTTAAAATGACGCAATTTTGCCGCGTGGAGCCGTGCGAACCTCGCGGACGTGTCAAGCATAAACCAAGCCTTAGGCCGGGGACACACCAGCCGCCAAAGCGCTGCAAAATTGGGACCGCCTTCATTTGGCGCCCTTGTTATCCTATTCTATAGACCACATGGGCCGCCAAAGCACCCCGCGCAGCGATCGTTTCGGTGTCTGCTCTATTTTTTTCGCGAGTCGCGGGTGAACCACGTCAATTCTGACAGGAAGTCAAACCTAGACATAAGAGGCAGGCCGGTATATTTAACAAAATAAAGCATTTCAAAATACAATTCCGCGATAGTCAAATGTGTTCGTAAACAGACACTGCATAAAAACCACACACACACACACACACACACACACACACACACACACACACACACACAGCAAACTTGTGTGTGTGTGACCACGTGAAGGGGGTGTGGTTTTGGTCGTCTTTCAACTGGAGCAAACAGGACAGAGAGGCAGAAAGTCGTAGGACAGCTATTAATAAATGGTTCACACACACACACACAGCAAGAGGAAGGGGGGTGTCGCGGAAAAGAGCAGAGAAAAGGCGGAGAGGAAATGGAGGACACCAAGCGGTTAAAAGAAAAACTACGAGGCGCGCCTCGACCGGAGCGGAGAAACAAGCCTCTGGTCTGAACTGAGGAGCAGTGAGCAGTGGCCGAATTTCGTGAGCGCTTCACCTCCCGGCGCTTCGGCGGCCGGTGTGTCCCCGGCGTTAGTGTACCTCTAGGTCTTGTTCATGAGTGAAGTGAGGAGGGAGCAGGAGATCAACAGGTGATCAGAGCAGCATTTGCAGTGACGCTAAGGTCAGCCAGGAAGCAAAGCTCTGAATTTAGCGGGTGACTATCATCCCAATCCTCATCCATGGGCATGATCTGTGGGAGTGAGCCCGAGTAGAGCTGCTGTTCCTCCATGTGGAGAGCTGCAGGTTCAGACCTCTCAGGGTGCCTCAGAGGGAATTCTTCAGCTGCTGGTAGACCGTTAGGACCGTTTTCGATTAGAACCAACAGCAGAGTTTGTTCAGAAACAGAAGCAAGACTATTCTGCTCTTCGGCTGAATAGTCTCTTAATACACCAAAATTAGAATCTGACTAAATTTACCTGAAAGTGGAAAAAAATGGATCGGAGTCTGGAAACATAAAATCTGAAACCAGCAAAAAAAAAAAAAAAAAAAAAGTTAAAATAAGAAAAGTTTGATTAAAACTTGAACTGAGTGAATTTTTTATTCTAACTGCAAGTAAAATGTAGTTACAGCATTTCTGTTTCATTTTTCTTTATCCTAACTTTCTGGCTCTAACTCCTCTCCAGACTTATTTGTGGAATTGTTTGGACTTCTGGTGCCAAAAGGAAAAATAATCTAACGTCCTTTTTTAAAGTTTCCAGCTGCGGCTGACTTCAGCCTGACGCGTTATTTAAAGTTTAAATGGGTCAGGACTTCAGGACCAGCGGAGCCGTTCCTGAACTTTCCTTTTCTTTAGATATTTTTATCATTTCTGTTAACGTCAGTTTTCTTTTTGATTCCTTCTATTTTTTTCTGCTTTAGCTTCAGGACTTCACAACAAAAGCTGTGGGCCCCACCGCACCTGGGGGGGGGCAGCCTCGCCTCTGTCAGACCGCCCCAGGGCGGCTGCGGCTACGCAGTAGCTCACCATCACTGGCAGTGTGTGAATGAGAGCGTGCATGAAAGCGTCTTTGAGAGTCCTAAAAAGTGCTACATAAGTTTGATTTATTATTAATAGCTTCTACGAGCTTCTCAGAATAATCAGCTCGTAGTCTCGGAAATGACTTGGATCATAATTGGTTTTGCTACATAATAAATCAAATGACTGAATTTCCTGGAAATGATTTTATCGTAAGTTTGGTGTTCTATCTGTATTAAACGTAACAAACATCTTTGTACACGAAGGGGCCCCTTTAGCTTACGCTTGCATGCCCCGCCCCCTAAAAGCTAGAAACGGCCCTGGTTTCGGGGCTTCATCTGAGTATTTCAGCAGCTTGAACTGAAGGAGCTTTCATCGTGATTTGTTGAGTCTATCTCCGTCCTGTTTCTCCAACAGACTGGTGCGGTCGGGTCCTGCAGCAGCTTTGTGTTTCTTTATTAATCCCGAACCGTTCACCATTTGATCCACATGATGATGGCACCAGTAGATTTTTAGCCCTCTTATTTATAATTTCTGTAGTTTTTCTCTGAAACAAACCTGAGATAAATCTTCTCGTTTAACACCAACATTTTCCTCCCATCGTCATGGTGAATGTTGTGAGTTCTGTAGTATAAGTTCATAAAAGGTTCTGTCCCTCCTGCCTGTAGGAAGAAAATCTGTTTTCTTTCTTCCATCTGGGTCCCTGCTGCTCTGCAGAGCTGCTCCCCGCTCCACTCCTCCTCCTCCTCCTCCTCCTCCTCTGCTTTCGCAGGCTCTGTTTTATCCCCCTCGTCCTCCCTCTGGAGAATAGGGGTCATTGCACAAATGATTACTCAGACCCCGGTCGCCATGGCAATGCTGCTGTGTAACGGGCGACGGCATTAGTGAGCTGGCGATGGAGAACGCCAGCTCTGCCTTTGTGTGGCTTCGCCTTGCCTCCATTTTTTGTTTCTGTTTTTTTTTCTGGGTGTCTCCGGCTAACTGGGTGGAGGGGGCGGGGTAACAGAAGCCTTCTGCTCACAGCCCTGCTGCTTTGTCTCCGTTCCTTTCTTTGCTTCTGTTTCTGAACAAACTCTGCTGTTGGTTCTAATCTAAAACGGTCCTAACGGTTCTGTTGGAACGAATACGGATCTGTTCCAAACCGACGTGCCGTTCCTCAGCGAGTGGAGCAGACTCACAGGAGCTAACATGTTTTTAGTGGGAATCTAGAGGTCAGCTTCACTGAAAAAACATGTTAATGATTATTTCTGATCATAATAGGTCACTTTGAGTGTTTCACATCGACGTTTAGACTGGAAAAATAATGTCCGTAAGCTCCAATTATACGTTTTGGTTTCTGAGTGGGAGGTTCCCACCACCGCCATTTTGACCGAGTCACACCTCTCGCCACACCCGGATAATCAAAACATGGGGAAAGAGGTGGCGCTAGGGCGGGGCTGCTACGGTTGGAACGAAGGAACCAATGTAGCTACTAGCTAACTTAGCTAACCCAAAGCTAAGGGGCTCCAGGGCCTACCTGTAGGCTTCTGTGCGAGGCTGTAGTCCTGCTAACCCTGATCTAACATGGACTGGGACTGTTAATTTACAGGCAGAGCCTCAGATTGCTGCGATCGTAGCCGGGCACCGTGGCCTTTTACATCAGCTCCACAGTTGGAGATCAGAGATAAGCTACATGCTATCCCGAAACAAATCAAAAATTTCTGTCCATTTTTAGTAAGAAAACGCGGTAGAGCAACTCCAAAGTCAAGGCGTCCCCGTCCTGTTTAGTAACGGCATTATAACGAGGTAATCTGACCGAGGACATCGAGTTGTGCTGGTCCACTGCGGTCAAAGATCTCTGGGAGCGTCGACTTGGCTACTGGTGCTGTGTCCACATGGAGCTGGGAGTCATTGGCAATGGCGTACTCGCGGATCTTTGACCACAGTGGAGCAGCAAAGCCCACTAGCCTCCGCTGTCCTCGGTCAGATGTTAAGCTCTAGTTTTTCTACCCAGCAGCCACACCGATACTTTATGGCTCACTCCATCTTAGACCAAGCGGTGTTGTGGTAAGCACGTAGAACTTTCCCCATTCAACCAGCAACAGATTAGCGAGAAAAATGCGTTTGAGGGACTCAAAAGTGAAGCATCGTCAAATTCAAAGGAAGCTACGACCTTTGACATTCCAGAAGGCAACTTGGCCGACTAGACTTCCTGGCCAGCTGGACCGAATGAGAGCTCCCATCACAAGTCGTAGTCTCTCACCTGGCAGCAGGATGGTTTCATTATTAATCTGATAACTTGTTAAACCTCCGTAAAAGTTCAGCCAGACTTATTTTACAATGCAGACATCACAAAGACACTTCACTAGGTTGTTTTAACATAACATCGAAGCTCATAGTTCATCATTCATCAGCGTCTCGTGAGCACCACAGCCTGGAAGAGCATACGGGTGTAGACACCATCCGTGATTCCACGTCAGCCTACATCCAGTCTTCTGCAAGGGACAGGCAGGTCCCAAGCCCCTCTCTGCCAGCCTGGGGATGACAACGTCGGGATGGCAGCAGTCATAGACTGCAGACTTGGTGGCTGCACTGATTGGCCACCTCCCACCAGGTTAATGGGGCAACATGTGACAGGTGGACTGGGTTAGGGAGCCTGTTGATTAGTTTTTCTGCTGGTTTATTTAGGGTTCAAGATGCTGTGGCCACTGTTCTCCGTGCTGTTCAGCTCTACATTAACACTTTTCTTCAGTCAGACTTCAGATCGCCTGCTGTTGGATCAAGGACTTCCTGAGTGGTCGTGCCCAGAGGTTCAGGGCAGGCCCACACTTCTGCCTCAGCGCTGTCTCCTCCCTAGGGCTGTGTGCTGAGTTTAGGCCAGCTCCGGTGCTCTAGCCAATATGTTTTAGTTGTTTCTCTGCTCCAATCCCAGACTGCTGAATAGCAGACCTCCAGGACCAGAGTTGTCTACCCCTGACTGCATTGCTGCCCACCATAGTAGCACCACTGTTAAGTTTGCAGATGACACCATGATTGTAGGGCTCGCCTCTGGCAGACAGCGTCCAACTTCTCATCATCCAAGGTAACTGTGTGGACAATGTCAGAAGTCTGCTTGTTAGGAGTCTCCACTAGGAGGAGTTGTCCTGGGGGATCTCGCACCACCGAGGCAGTGATGAAGGCCCAAAAGGGACATGTGTTCAAGAGGAGCAACGCCTCAGAGGAACTACTGGATTCCTTCAGGGGTTCCAGACATTAGAGAGCATCCTGGCTCACTACCTCTGCACCTGATTGTCCAGCAGCACAGCAGAAGGAGCTCCACAAGGTCACCAAGGCCACTCAACAGTGTTTGGGTTTGGTTTTATGAGGCGTTCTGGACCGGTGAGAACTTTTGTACATCTTTAGGCAAGGCAGCTTTATTTCTAGAGCACATTTCAAACACAGATGCAATTCAATGTGCTTTACAGTCATCAGGACATGATATGAAAACAACATGAAACACAAATTAAAATACACACAGACAGAATTACAGTTTAGAGCTGAAGGAGAGGACACAGTTACAGCGCAGATTACAGAGGAGATGATGCGGCATGAGAAACCATTCATGTAAAGGCTGATGAGTACATGAGGGTTTTAGGGTTAAACAACTCTAGGGTTGGGGCAGATCTGAGGTCATGGGGAAGATGATTCCATCTGTGAGCAGCATAGTAACTAAATGCATCTCCACCATGTTTGGTCCTGACCCGAGGTTCTACCAGCTGATTGTTTCCTATGGGTCTCAGAGCCCTATTGGGTGTTTATATACAGGAATGAGATCGGACATGTATTCTGGTCGCATGCCATTGAGTGGTTTATAAACTAGTAGGAGCACTTTGTAGTCTATTCTGTGGTTTACTGGTAACCAGTGTAGGGATCTAAGAACAGGAGTGATGTGCTCCGTTCTCTTAGTTCTTGTTAAGACTCTAGCAGCCGCGTTCTGAACAAGCTGCAGTTGCTTCACAGCTTTTTTAGTAAGACCAGTTAGGAGACCATTGCAGTAGTCCAGCCTGCTGTAGATGAACACATGAATGAGTTTCTCTAAAGCCCCCTTCAGACAGGCCATGAAAAACGGAAATGTTCCGGACTCTGTCCGTAAGACCTTTGTGTCTGAATACAAACATCCGGATAACGTGTTCCGGAATTTAACCAGACGAAGCCCCTAGTAACAGGTCCAGACTTGTTACGGACAGGGTGGCTGCTTCAGACTGGTGAGGTAGAGTTCCGGACAAGGGGAGGGGGAGGGGACCGGGGGACGCTGTGCGCATCTAGATAGCCCGCTGCTGTAGCATGCGGCGAACCACGGCAGCTCGCCTCCTACGGTACCGCCTAGACGCGCGACTGAGCGCTTCACACCGCTTCAGTGATTCCTTTAACCACTGAGCTTCATCATCCAGGTCTCTTATGTGTCTTTGTGTGCGCAGAATTACGCTTAAGCGCCTCGTGATTTTTGTCTTGAGAGGCGCTATAGAAATGATATTTTCTTCTTCTTCTTCTTCTTAACATAAGTCCGATTCTACCCCCCACCCCACCCCCCGCCGCTGTCAGACATCTGGAACTTTTCCCTGCTGTGTGAACGCAGCCGAAAGGACAAGTTCCGGTACAAAAGTGGTGTGTCTGAAAACACAGTTCCGGTTAAAAATCGGATTGAATTGTCCGCAAATGTTCCAGAATGTCTATCTGAAAAGGGCGTCTGGTCTGGATATGAGACCTCTGACTCTTGATGTTTGATGAAGGTGATAAAACGCTGATTTAGTTAAAGCCTTAATATGTCCAGAGAAGCTCAGGTCTGAGTCATCAACATCTAGATTTCTAACCTGGGTCTTTGTCTTTATTCCCCCTGGAGTCCAGCTGACCAATAACATCCATCCTATCCTTCTTGTTGCCAAAGACAATAACTTCAGTCTTGTCTTTGTTTAGCTGAAGGAAGTCTGACTGCATCCAGTCGTTTGCTTGTTCTAGGCACTGACAGAGTGAGTCCAGTGGGCGACGGCCACTAGGTGATAGGGCTAGGTAGATCTGGGTGTCATCAGCATAGCTGTGATAGGAGATGTTGTTATTAAGCATGACCTGACCCTGGGGGAGCTTATAGAGATTAAAGAGTAGTGGTCCGTTTTAATAATATATTTATAATTAATGTAAATTTATTTAAATTTAATCTAGAGGTGGTAAATAATAATAAATCTATCATGTTAAGCTACATTTATGATGATGTAAGTGCGCCTACTGAAGGTCACATGGGTCATGCACCGTGGAGTTATTAGTGATCAGGACAAACATGGCTGGAGTCTAACAGGATTGGCTCATATCAGCGATTATACTGTAATGACTCAGAGTCTCTGGTTGCTCTTTTATCAGTATTCTCATTTCACATTTCTCACCCGTTGAGCTCGCCTTCAAAATAAAACGTTAACCCTATAGTTTACTATTCAAATCCTTACAATACGTTTGAGGTCATTTGGACACTCTGGCTGTCCGTAGGGGTTTGGCTCGTCTCTCCGTACAAGCATGATGGATAAACAGAAATCCATTGGCGTTGAACGTCCCCAAATAATTAAAAGCCAGGACGCCAAATGCAAAGTTTAGAGCAGCGCATTTACCCAGAGGCTCTCTGTCACGTTGCGGGTGTAGGAGTAGATGGACCATGTGTGGTAGAGCAGACCCGGAGGCAAAAATGCAGGCTCGGATAAAGTAAAAAATGATTTTAATAACAGAGCGGGAACGGCAGGACAAACACAACGCTGACAACTAACACACAATGATCTGACAAAGACTGATACAAGGATGGAGGTATAAATACACAGGGCAGGTAACAAGGGGCAGGTGAAAACAATAAGGACTGATCAAGGGCAGGAGAGAGACACAATCAGGGAGGCAGGGGCAGACCGTGACAGTACCCCCCCCCCCACCCCCACCTTAAGGGGCAGATTCCAGACGCCCACAAAGCCACATAACACAGGGCTCGGAGACTCGGAACACTTGGACTCGGGAGACTCGAACACTTGGACTCGGGAGACTCGAACACTTGGACTCGGGAGACTGGAACTCGGGAACACTGGAACACTTTGACATGGACACGTAGACTCTGGAACTCGGACACTGGAAACTCGAACACTTGGTTGGCAGAGCAGGGGCCTCTGAAAACTAGGCGGCACAACTCTGGCTTCGGAGGTTCTTTGAGTTCAGTCCTGGGTGGCAGAGCAGGGGCCTCTGAAAACTAGGCGGCACAACTCTGGCTTCGGAGGTTCTTTGAGTTCAGTCCTGGGTGGCAGAGCAGGGGCCTCTGAAATAGGCGGCACAACTCTGGTCTTGGGGAGTTCCATGAGCTCTGGTTTGGTTCTGCAGTAGCAGGACTCTGGAGAGGCTGCAGCATGAAGGACCTGCAGGCGTAGGCCCCGCAGGCGTGGACCAGGAAGTAGATGGAAGACTGCAGGAGAGACGCGAGGAAACCCAGCTCGGCGGCAGGTACTCGACATACGTTCGGAGCAGGTGCACATTCCGATTCGCTGGATCACAGGCAGAGGCTCGGGTGAAGGGAAACAGACATGGAGCGGGAAGACCAGCCCTACCACCCCGAAGAACGTTGGCATGCGTAGGGGGTTTTACCTCCATCAAAACTCCAGGATCCGCAGCTTCCGTGGGAAAACAGGACGGGGCGAAACAGCAGGAGAGGAGAAATGATTCTGACCACCCCGAGAACAGGTAGGATGCACCAAAATCTCCCAAATGGGCTCGACCACCCCGAAAACCTGTAGGATGCGCCGCAAACCCCTCAGGACGGAATCTCCCTCCGTTGAAAAAGAGAAAAAGCAAAAAAAAATCCTCCAGGCAGATGTTGCAGAGCTCACCACAGGTCCAGGTTGGTCAGATCATTCTGTCACGTTGCGGGTGTAGGAGTAGATGGACCATGTGTGGTAGAGCAGACCCGGAGGCAAAAATGCAGGCTCGGATAAAGTAAAAAATTATTTTAATAACAGAGCGGGAACGGCAGGACAAACGCAACGCTGACAACTAACACACAATGATCTGACAAAGACTGATACAAGGATGGAGGTATAAATACACAGGGCAGGTAACAAGGGGCAGGTGAAAACAATAAGGACTGATCAAGGGCAGGAGAGAGACAATCAGGGAGGCAGGGGCAGACCGTGACACTCTCAGGCTGAGCAAACTGGTGAGAATACACGTAACAACTACGTAGAGACGGAGCAAGATGATGCTAGCATAGCAGCTAATCGCTAGCATATTAGCTAATCGCTAGCATAGCAGTTTGACCAGTTATAAAGATATGAAGTCATCTTGTATATGCTTAAAAATTATACAGATATTTTAAAAAGATCGATATTTCGCCCAGCCCTAGTGTTTGAGATAGAACTGGAACCAGCCAAGCCCTGATGGTCCCACCCAGTTTGTCCAGAAGGATGTTGTAGTCCACAGTATCAAAGCTGCTCTGAGGTCAAGCATCGTCAGGACAGATGCTTTACCTGAATCAGTGTTGAGACAAAGGTCGTTTAATACCAGTGCAGTCTCAGTGCTGTGGTGCTGTCTAAAGCCTGACTGGTAATGTTATTTAATTGTTTATTTGGATCATTACCACCTTTTCGATGATGTTTCCATCAAAGGGCGATTAGAGATCATTTGGTGGTTGTTCCTCACTGAGGATCTAGTTTCCTCTTCTTTAGAAGGTTTCACAGCAGCAGTTTTCAGTGGTTTAGGAGAAAGACCTGATGTTAAAGAGCAGTTAACAGTTTCCAGTACCTCAGATGTCAGGCAGCTAAAAACATTTGAAAGAAGTTTGTAGGCAGGCTGTCCAGACAGCAGGTAGAGGAATGTAGGGTCTTTACAACGCCGTTCAGCGCTAATCAGGGTGAAAGTTGGCGTTCTGGCCAGGTTGTTGCTGTGTGGCTGTGTCAAGGGTAAGGTTGTGCTGGTGTAGGGGAATGAAAGGTTGATCTAATGTTTGTGATTATTTCATTGAAGAAAGATGCAAACTCATCACATCTGGTCTGAGATATGAAGTCCGGGGCTAACTGTGCTGGGAGGTTAGCTAGCCTCTCGACAGTAGCGACCAGAACACGGGAACTGTTAATATTATCACTGATGACGTGTGAGAAAAAGGCTCGTCTCGCCTGTTTTAGCCACACGTTATAAGTGCGCAGCTGCGTGATGATGGTGATCTGGTAGGTTAGTTTTCCTGAATCGGTGCTCTGCTTTAATGCGATGTTACAGCTCTTGGGCTGAGTCGTTGTGACTGACTGGGTTTTTCCTACTGCTGCACCATCGCCTTCACACTGGCTGGGTCTCTGTGCTGTTTCCAGACCAGAGGCTGTTCTCCGCTCCTGCTTCTGGATCAAGTTTCCATCAAAATGCCTGAGAAGCAAAGCCTTCCCGAGCAGCTCTGTTGTGTCTGGACAGCTGCGTGTCCTCCTCAGGCGGAGACAAAGGTCCTGAGCATCTGCACAGACAAATCAAATCATATTTTAGCGAATTAGTTGTCTGAAGACCTCCAGCATGACTGATGAGATCATGTGAGCCGGCCTCTGTCCCTTTTCCGATCCTGAGCTTCCTCTCCGCCTCGTTCTGCCAGAAGCGTTCAGATCTAGATTATGTCTGAGCTGCAGCTCAGCTGGACACATGAAACCAGACTGCTGGCTGCCCTGCTGTGTCCTCCTACAGATTTCATCCTTTTATCCTCCCAACTCTTGTCATCCGTTTTTATATGCATAAAATGTTTTAATCTTGAGTTTATCTCTTGTTCTTCCCTGCGTGAACTAAAGACGGGCACCAGATGTCTGCGAGGACGTTGCGTGACGCGATGAGAGGACACCGAGCCGCTCACTGTGAATGTGTTCAAATCCTTCTTTTACTTCACAATCCCTCCTGATCCTTGTGTCACCAGGTGAGGGACGAGGGACACCTGGACAGGTCTCCAGTCCATCACGGGGACATTTCTCCTACACCTTAAAGAGCAAGTCACCCCCCATCAGAGTCTTACTCCACTCCCACTTCCTGTTTGAAAAGTGCAACAAATGCTGTTGCCTAGCAGACCGAGAGGGCGGAGCCGCTAACACACACACACACAGGCTCACAGCGACATTGTGACATTATTATGTACCAGCTAACGTCATAGTGTACCTCTTAGCCAATAGCGATGTCCGATTTAAATTCAAATGCAGTTTTTACCTGGAGACGGTGCAACACTGACAGTTTTAGACAGAATATTTCAATTTTAACTAAGAGGCACTAAAGTGCCAAATTATGGGCCATTCCCATCTGTATCGGGTCGGTCCGGGCCGGGTAGCCCCAGTCGGCCCCAGCCTGGCCCGGTTGATTCCACACATCCTTGTCTTAAGCCCATGTGGGCTGATTCTACCCACCAATCAGAGGCTTGCTCTAATGGAAGGTGTGAATTTGCTGACAGCAGTGGGTGTGTTGGCCCTGGTCGGCCTGAAGCAGACCCCCTCGAGAAGAGGGCTGAGAATGAGCCTTGGTTGGCCCGGAAAAATACCAGGCCACCCAGATGTGTAAACAACCTACGCTACCCGGCCCGGGCCGACCCGGTACAGATGGGAATGGCCCATTATTGACCCACGAGATTACTGACAGCATGATTGGACACTCATTTATAGTTTATCAGCAAATAAAGTTTATTTGAGGGTGACTTGCCGTTTTAACTCTCCTAAAAGTGAAGGATGAAACTGGTCTGTGGTTCAGATTATTTTACCGAATTTGTCTTTTGTATTTGTTTATTTATTTAAATGTTTCATTTAGTATATTTTAGAAAAAAACAATGACACCATGTGCAGGTTTTCAGTGTTTTTCTGATTATGTTGTGTAAGGACCTTTGGAGGTGGGTGGTTAAAACCTCTTCTCCCACTAAAATCTGGAATGAGGAAACCACAGAAGGTAAAATAATGAGTGAGGAGATGATGAGGATCGTCGTTCCTGCAAACTCCAAAAACCAGCTTCCACATTTTCCATTTAGTCGGGCTGGGTGTAGTTCTGTCAGCTTTGTCCCTCAAAAAGAGCTCCTTTCCCTTCGCTTTCCTTCTACTGGAGGGGGGGTGGTGGGTGGGGGGGGCCTGGAGCCAGCAGTCTGGAACAAGCATGACAGAATTTGAATTATAGAAGCAGCAAAGAGAAGAGAGAGAGAGGAAGGAGGGGCGCTGTTTTAGTGTGTGTGTGTGTGTGTGTGTGTGTGTGTGTGAGTGTGAGTGTGTGTGCGTACGTGCGTGCGTGCGTGTGTGTGTGTGGCGCTGGAGAATGGTTCCAGCAGCAGAGGCTGAGATTCGCCTCCAAAGCTGATTTTTTATTTAAATGAAGCTTCATCTCGTCGTCTAACGGAGTCAGAAGTAAAAACCTAAATGTGGATCTCATAAACGTGGAGAAGAGTTAAATCTGAGCTACACTTTTAACCGAGTGGAGCTTTTATTTTGTCTCAATTCAACAAAAACGTCTCCGATTTCAGACAGACAAACTAAAAGGTTTAATGAGATCAAATCCAAGGGCTCTGCAGTGGCGCAGTGGTTAGAGCTGTTGCCTTGCAGCGAGAAGGTCCTGGGTTCGATTCCCGGCCCAGGGTCACCCTGCGTGGAGTTTGCATGTTCTCCCTGTGCATGCGTGGGTTCTCTCCGGGTACTCCGATTTCCTCCCACAGTCCAAAAACATGACTGTTAGGTTGATTGGTCTGTCTAAATTGTCCTTAGGTTGAGTGTGTGTGTGCATGATTGTTTGTCCTGTGTGTTGCCCTGCAATGGACTGGCACTCTGTCCAGGGTGTGTGTGTGTGTGTGTGTGTGCGCGCGTGTGTGTGTGCGTGTGTGTGTGCGTGCGCGTGCGTGTGCGTGTGTGTGTGTCCTGCGATGGACTGGCTCTCTGTGCAGGGTGTCAGGGTGTACCCCGCCTACTTGCCTGTTGACCGCTGGAGATAGGCACCAGACCCCCGCGTGTGACCCCACGTGGACAAAGCGGATTCAGAAGATAGATGGAAGATCGAATCCAAATGACTGATTCAGGCAGATGTAAATAAAACCATTTCAAGCACAAAAACTGATCCGGTTCAGAACTCCTAACCCAGTCATCTTTGTTTCCCAGTAACCCCTGGTTCAGAACCAGCAGCTCTCAAGTCCGCAGAACTTTCTTTGAACATAAACTGGTACCAGAACCTTTTCAGGGGCTTTGTTTGGTTTGAACCATTCAAACAGGACAATGCTCCTAATCAGAAACTGCATTTTATTGGACCTTCAGTCTCATCGGTGCCAGCAGCCCATCTGGCCCAGATGTTGCAGGAACCAGGTCAGAGATAAACCTGCAGCTCTGTCATGACTCCCATCCTTCACCCTCCTCTGCCTCCTCATTCAACCTTCATTCAGCTCACCTGGTCCCTTCACCAAGCTCCTGACAAGCCCTGTTTCCCTGGCAACCACAATCAACTCCATTCTTCTCACCTGCTCCTGACTCCTCAGCTCATCTCACACACCTGCTTCGCCTACTATAAAAGAACCATCCTGCTATCCAGTCTCTGCCAGATTATTACAGCCCTGCCAGTGATTTCTCCAGTGATTCACCCTGCCTGATCTCTGCCTCCGGACCTCGTTCTTTGCCTGACCCCTGCCTTGTATTCTGCCTGCCTTTTTGACCTTAGCCTGCCTACCGACTCTGTCTCCAGCCTCGCCCAACTCTGGTAACTCTGCTTAAAATAAAAGATTTTTTAGTTTATTTTTACTGTGTTGGCGTCTTCACGGGTCTTCTGAGTTCAGTTCGTGACAAGCTCAGCAACGCTGAATGGGAATTGAACCATTCACCTCCTGGAACAAACCCTCAGGAAGTCCTCCAGCCAGTCAGGCGAGTCCAGCAGGTCAGGGTTGGACACTGACGTCCAAGCAGATGGTTTGTTTTTCTGTGAGTGGATGGTTTATCGTAGATTTTATTGTCATGTTAAATCTTCAGACACTAAAATGAATCTGATGATCCTGAAGTTTCAAACTCGAACCTGGTGGTGGGAGAAGGTTCACCAGAGAAATGAGCTTCTGGTCCTCCACAGCAACGGTCCTTTCAGGTTAAGATGTTTCCTCAGATCAACAACAAGTGGTACGACCTCATCGTCATGCCATTACATTCTGCAGAACATCCGTTCTGATCTTTTCTAGCCGGACAGCAGCTCAGGAGGTCCAGCAGTCAGAGAGCTGGAGGTCTGATCCCGGCAGAGAACGCTGCTGTTGTGTCTTTGAGCAAGAAGCACAACCCTTTCTTTCCTCCCGGTGGTGGTCGGAGGGGCCATTGGCATCTGCTCGGAAGCCTCTCCTCTGCCAGTGTGCCCCAGGGCAGCTGTGGCTACACCACCAGTGGATGAATGTGTGTGTGTGTGTGTGAAAGGATGAATGAGACACTGTAGTGTAAAACGCTTTGGAGTCCTCTGAGTCTGAAAGAGGGTCGTTTATCATTATAATCCAAGATTGAGTTCCAGAGGGAGAGAAAATATATGAATGAATGAATGAATCATTTGAACATGTCCAAAGGGGTTCAGATGAAGGGAACTGAACTTTGGTTTCTTGAAGATGGCTGCCAGTCAACTTCAGGGTTCATTTCTAGATCCTGGTTCTGGTCTATAGGGCCTTACATGGACAAGCACCATCTTACATTGGTGATCTTCTTAGTCCCTACACCCCCAGCAGGTCCCTGAGGTCCAGTGACCAAAGCCTACTGGTTGTGCAGCACCAGGCTAAAGGTCAAGGGTGACAGACCATCTGCTGCTGTGGCCCCCAGACTCTGGACCTCTCTCCCCCTGAGCCTGAGACCAGTGGACTCAGTGGTCTCCTTTAAACTCACCTGTTCAGGTTTGGTGGGACCTTCACCACCCTCTCCTTGTTCTTTCTTTCTGTCTTTCTTTCTTTCTTTCTTTCTTCAGATCCAAACAACCAGTATTTGTTTTAACCTGCTACGACCCATCAGCCTCCAGCAGAAGCAAACTTCCATACCGGCGAGTGTCCTCAGACCAGCAGAGCTGGATTCGAGGGACATTTAACCTTTGACCTTTGAATACCCCAGAAGACCAACATGTGGGACTGGGGGGACTCAACCACTCCTTAGTCTTGTTGAAACCGACTCAGCGTTGCCAGTTGGATCTACCAGGGGCTCCCCTCCCACCAGCGTCGGACGGTATGATCAAACATCACTAACGCCTAATTTATCCTTCTCTGTCTGCGTCGGGACGGACACACGCAACACCGTTGTGTGTCAACGTGAGTGCCCTCTGACGGGCTCGCGGAGGAAAACATGCCCCAAATTTAACTATCCGTCGAAAGAGACCGCAAGCTTGTGATTGGTCAGGAAGCTGCTTCCTGTTTTCATTCATCAACAGCACCGCCTTTGCCGCTTAAAAAAATGAAGCGATATTTAGTGGGGGACATGGAACAGATCGAAGACTGCATCGTAGAAAATAAGAATGTTTATTCACCCATGACTGAGAATACAAAGATGCGCTGCCAGCATTTTATTCATAGACAGAAAAGACGAGAAACGTGAGTTTAGAGTTGCCGATCACATGAAGAGGTAGAGGGGAATGAGAGACAAATGTGTCCTTGTTAAAAAGTCTCTAGAATATATTAAATAATGTAAACCAGGGGCAGCGCTTCGGGGGAGGGGGGGGGGGGGCAGCAGGCCCCCGGTACGGACCTTGGAGGGGCCCGCCCCTGCAATGTGGCGTATTATTGGGTACAGCGCCTCTAACTCAAACGAAGGATGCTGGAGAAGACGAGCACTTCCATAACTTGTGTTAAGAGGAGAATGAGCTCCATTCTTCTGTCATGCTGATGTATTTAGGTTCATGTAGGCTGCCCCGGTTGGGATTCGCTCATGGCTGCTGAACGGACTTCAGTGAAATAGCTAGTAGGTAAAGTTTTGCTTTTACTCTCACATGTAGTTTTATGGCCTGCTAATTTACAAGTGGATCTCCGAAACGTCTCCAGGTGCATTATGGGAAACACTCGTCATCAGCTGTCCAACATCATCACTTGTCAACAGGGTTCAGCAGTATCTTAAAAGGTTGAACGGGTTGTCCAGTACTTGGAAGGTTGCAGGTTCAATCCCGGCTCCCAACACCCCACCCACCCCTGCCTGCTGGTGGTGGTCGGAGGGAACCTATGGTGCTCGACAGCCTCGCCTCTGTCGGTGCACCCCAGGGCAGCTTTAGCTACATCATAGCTCATCACCATCAGTGTGTGAATGGATGAATTATACTCTGTAATGTAAATTGCTTTGGAGTCCTCTGACTCTGAAAGACGCTGTACAAGTGCGGGTTCTTTATAATAATAGATGGCAAACTAGGTGGCTAATGGAGAAGAAGAAACTGATTTGGTCTCGGGGATTATTTCAGTTCAATTTTCTAGATGGCCTTTTTCAGAGAAGCTGATCATCACTAGGAGAGGCCGCCCAATCCCGTCGCTAGTTTGTCTCATCCAGAGGAGACTCAGCCAGAGGAGACTCGGCGAGAGGCGACTCAGCCAGAGGAGACTCAGCCAGAGGAGACTCAGCCAGAGGAGACTTAGCCAGAGGAGACTCATCCAGAGGCGACTCAGCCAGAGGAGACTTAGCCAGAGGAGACTCAGCCAGAGGAGACTTAGCCAGAGGAGACTCAGCCAGAGGAGACTCATTCAGAGGAGACTCATCCAGAGGCGACTCAGCCAGAGGAGACTTAGCCTGAGGAGACTCAGCGAGATGAGATTCAGCCAGAGGAGACTCATCCAGAGGAGACTCAGCGAGATGAGATTCAGCCAGAGGAGACTCATCCAGAGGTGACTCAGCCAAAGGAGACTCAGCCAGAGGCGACTCATCCAGAGGAGACTCAGCCAGAGGCGACTCAGCCAGAGGCGACTCAGCCAGAGGAGACTCATCCAGAGGAGACTCATCCAGAGGAGACTCATCCAGAGGCGACTCATCCAGAGGTGACTCATCCAGAGGAGACTCATCCAGAGGAGACTCATCCAGAGGCGACTCATCCAAAGGAGACTCAGCCAAAGGAGACTCATCCAGAGGAGACTCAGCCAGAGGAGACTCAGCCAGAGGTGACTTAAACTGAGGAGACTCAGCGAGATGAGATTCAGCCAGAGGAGACTCATCCAGAGGAGACTCAGCGAGATGAGATTCAGCCAGAGGAGACTCATCCAGAGGCGACTCAGCCAGAGGAGACTCAGCGAGATGAGATTCAGCCAGAGGAGACTCATCCAGAGGTGACTCAGCCAAAGGAGACTCAGCCAGAGGCGACTCATCCAGAGGCGACTCATCCAGAGGAGACTCAGCCAAAGGAGACTCATCCAGAGGAGACTCAGCCAGAGGAGACTCAGCCAGAGGAGACTCAGCCAGAGGCGACTCATCCAGAGGCGACTCAGCCAGAGGAGACTCAGCCAGAGGAGACTCAGCCAGAGGTGACTCATCCAGAGGAGACTCAGCCAAAGGAGACTCATCCAGAGGAGACTCAGCCAGAGGAGACTCAGCCAGAGGTGACTCATCCAGAGGTGACTCATCCAGAGGAGACTCAGGCAAAGGAGACTCAGGCAAAGGAGACTCAGCCAGAGGAGACTCAGCCAGAGGAGACTCAGCCAGAGGCGACTCAGCCAGAGGCGACTCAGCCAGAGGAGACTCAGCCAGAGGAGACTCAGCCAAAGGAGACTCATCCAGAGGAGACTCAGCCTGAGGCGACTTAGCCAGAGGAGACTCATCCAGAGGAGACTCAGCCAGAGGAGACTCATCCAGAGGCGACTCAGCCAGAGGCGACCCAGCCAGAGGAGACTCATCCAGAGGAGACTCATCCAGAGGAGCCTCATCCAGAGGAGACTCAGCCAAAGGAGACTCATCCAGAGGAGACTCAGCCAGAGGAGACTCAGCCAGAGGTGACTCATCCAGAGGCGACTCAGCCAGAGGAGACTCAGCCAGAGGAGACTCAGCCAGAGGTGACTCATCCAGAGGAGACTCAGCCAAAGGAGACTCATCCAGAGGAGACTCAGCCAGAGGAGACTCAGCCAGAGGTGAATCATCCAGAGGTGACTCATCCAGAGGTGACTCATCCAGAGGAGACTCAGCCAAAGGAGACTCAGCCAGAGGAGACTCATCCAGAGGAGACTCAGCCTGAGGCGACTTAGCCTGAGGCGACTTAGCCAGAGGAGACTCATCCAGAGGAGACTCAGGCAAAGGAGACTCAGCCAGAGGAGACTCAGCCAGAGGCGACTCAGCCAGAGGTGACTCAGCCAGAGGAGACTCAGCCAGAGGAGACTCAGCCAAAGGAGACTCATCCAGAGGAGACTCAGCCAGAGGAGACTCAGCCTGAGGCGACTTAGCCAGAGGAGACTCATCCAGAGGAGACTCAGCCAGAGGAGACTCATCCAGAGGAGACTCAGCCAGAGGCGACCCAGCCAGAGGAGACTCATCCAGAGGAGACTCATCCAGAGGAGACTCAGCCAAAGGAGACTCATCCAGAGGAGACTCATCCAGAGGAGACTCAGCCAGAGGAGACTCAGCCAGAGGTGACTCATCCAGAGGTGACTCATCCAGAGGTGACTCATCCAGAGGAGACTCAGCCAAAGGAGACTCAGCCAGAGGAGACTCAGCCAGAGGAGACTCAGCCAGAGGCGACTCAGCCAGAGGCGACTCAGCCAGAGGAGACTCAGCCAGAGGAGACTCAGCCAAAGGAGACTCAGCCAAAGGAGACTCATCCAGAGGAGACTCAGCCAGAGGAGACTCAGCCTGAGGCGACTTAGCCAGAGGAGACTCATCCAGAGGAGACTCAGCCAGAGGAGACTCATCCAGAGGCGACTCAGCCAGAGGCGACCCAGCCAGAGGAGACTCAGCCAGAGGCGACTCAGCCAGAGGCGACTCAGCCAGAGGAGACTCATCCAGAGGAGACTCAGCCAGAGGAGACTCATCCAGAGGAGACTCATCCAGAGGAGACTCATCCAAAGGAGACTCAGCCAGAGGAGACTCAGCCAGAGGAGACCCATCCAGAGGAGACTCATCCAGAGGAGACTCAGCCAAAGGATACTCATCCAGAGGAGACTCAGCCTGAGGCGACTCAGCCAGAGGAGACTCATCCAGAGGAGACTCAGCCAGAGGAGACTCATCCAGAGGCGACTCATCCAGAGGCGACTCAGCCAGAGGCGACCCAGCCAGAGGAGACTCAGCCAAAGGAGACTCATCCAGAGGAGACTCATCCAGAGGAGACTCAGCCAAAGGAGACTCAGCCAGAGGAGACTCAGCCAGAGGAGACTCAGCCAGAGGCGACTCAGCCAGAGGCGACTCAGCCAGAGGAGACTCAGCCAGAGGAGACTCAGCCAAAGGAGACTCAGCCAAAGGAGACTCATCCAGAGGAGACTCAGCCAGAGGAGACTCAGCCTGAGGCGACTTAGCCAGAGGAGACTCATCCAGAGGAGACTCAGCCAGAGGAGACTCATCCAGAGGCGACTCAGCCAGAGGCGACCCAGCCAGAGGAGACTCAGCCAGAGGAGACTCAGCCAGAGGCGACTTAGCCAGAGGAGACTCATCCAGAGGAGACTCAGCCAGAGGAGACTCATCCAGAGGAGACTCATCCAGAGGAGACTCATCCAAAGGAGACTCAGCCAGAGGAGACTCAGCCAGAGGAGACCCATCCAGAGGAGACTCATCCAGAGGAGACTCAGCCAAAGGATACTCATCCAGAGGAGACTCAGCCTGAGGCGACTCAGCCAGAGGAGACTCATCCAGAGGCGACTCATCCAGAGGCGACTCAGCCAGAGGCGACCCAGCCAGAGGAGACTCAGCCAAAGGAGACTCATCCAGAGGAGACTCATCCAGAGGAGACTCAGCCAAAGGAGACTCATCCAGAGGAGACTCAGCCAGAGGAGACTCAGCCAGAGGAGACTCAGCCAGAGGAAACTCAACCTCGGCCTCCATGGCTGTAGAAAAGGACTTACTGATGGACCTAAAACGCAGAGACAGCTCAGTGACAAATTTATTGAAGTCTTCCTGCAGAGAGGAGGATGGCTTTCGTCTCTAAATAATCAGCAACTTTGGTGAGTGGTATTAATTTTATATATCCATAAAACCAAATCTTGAGCGCAAAACGCGGCCTCTCATGGAGCATGAGTCCAGCGTATCGGGATGGGTGGCACTGGGTGGATGTGCATGGCGGATGTCTGAGGACGAAGAGATATTTTATCAGAAATCTCAGAAACTTCGACTAATAAATCACCAGAAAAACTCAAAATTGGAAGTGGCCGAACCAGTTCTCATTGTGTAGGAGGCTGGAGGTTCATGCAGCCTGGTGGATTTCTGACAGGCGGGGTGGGGGAAGGCAGTGTGCTCCATTACTGAATCTCGGTTTGTTACAGATGTCTGTTCCTTTCAGGTTAACGTGAGTTATCATCATTATTCTCAGAGCCCTCACTGATCTTGGGACGTGGTCAAAGCTCTGCAGACCCTCACTTGTTTGATCCCACAGACGTAGTCTTCCCTGCTGTCTGGTCCCACTCACCACCGAGAAACATTTCTGTTCTTGTAATGAATGTCCAAAACATACAACCACAGGTCAAATGATTCGACTACAAAGCCAAGCATTGACCTGCGACCTTTGCTGCCTTGGTACTATTGAGCATGGTGTTTTTCATGGCCAGACTGCAACTGTCCAACAACAGAACAACACAGGTTCAGATCAGGCTGTCACTAGAAGAAGAAGAAAATATCATTTCTATAGCGCCTTTCAAGATAAAAATCACGAGGCGCTTCACAAAAACAAAAAATGTAAAAATATAAAAAAGAGTTTAGAAAATGTTTAAAAATATATTTAAAATGAGCAAAAAATAGACAATTGTGATTAAAACATGTTAGAAAGAGAGAGAGTGAACAGGAAAGAGGGAAACCAGTGGATCCTGAGGAAGGTGGAATAGGTGGGGAGAGCAGAATAAAGAGAGAGAGGTGAAGAAGGTCATACAAAAGCCAGCTTGAACAAGTGAGTCTTCAGCTGCTTTTTAAAGGAGACCACTGAGTCCACTGATCTCAGGCTCAGGGGGAGAGAGGTCCAGAGTCTGGAGGCCACAGCAGCAAATGATCTGTCACCTTTGACCTTTAGCCTGGTGCTGCACAACCAGTAGGCTTTGATCACTGGACCTCAGGGACCTGCTGGGGGTGTAGGGACTGAGAAGATCACCAATGTAAGATGGTGCTTGTCCATGTAAGGCCCTATAGACCAGAACCAGGATCTTGAAATGAACCCTGAAGTTGACTGGCAGCCAGTGAAGCTGGAGGAGAAGCGGGGTGATGTGGGTGTGTTTGGAAGACTTGGTCAGAAGCCGAGCACAGGCGTTCTGAACCACCTGTAAACGGTTCAGGGAGGTTCTGCTCAGACACGTGAAAAGAGAGTTACAGTAGTCTAAGCGTGAGGAGATGAAGGTGTGGAGAACTGTCTCAAGTTCAGAGCGGGACAGAATGGGACTCAGCTTAGCAACGTTCCTGAGATGGAAGAAGGAAGAGCGAACAAGAGAAATGACATGAGAATCCAGGGTGAGAGCTGGGTCAAAGGTCACACCAAGATTCCTGACAGAGGGTTTGGTGTGAGAAGCAAGCTGACCAAGAGAGTCTCTGACTTTGGGAACCAGCTTGTCTGGGGCACAGATGAGGATCTCAGTCTTATCTTCATTCAGCTGTAGAAAGCTCCCACCATCCAGGTTTTGATAGAGTCTAAGCAGGTGTGTAACAGCTGCAGCTTAGACATCTCATGGGGCTTAAAGGAGATGTACAGTTGGATGTCATCTGCATAAAGATGGTAGGAGACTCCTTTGAAGGAGCTCAGGATGTGCTGAAGAGGAAGCAGATAGAGTAGGAAGAGCAGAGGCCCCAGTACAGAACCCTGTGGGACACCATGGGTAAGAGAGGTGGTGGAGGACCTAAACTTGGAAACGGCCACAGAAAAGGAGCACTCAGAAAGATGAGAGGAGAACCACTCCAGAGCAGATCCTGATAGGTCTACCCAGTCTCTCAGCCTCTCCAGTAGCAGGTGATGGTCAACAGTGTCAAAGGCTGCAGTCAGGTCCAGCAGGACCAGAACAGAACAGTCCCCTGCATCACTGTGAGTCAGAAGGTCATTAGAGACCCTAAGAAGAGCTGTTTCAGTAGAATGAGCTCTACAAAAACCTGACTGGAAGCTATCATCGATGTTATGTTCATCAAGAGCAGCTGTGAGTTGTTTAGCCACAACCTCTTCCAAGATCTTGGAGATGAACGGAAGTTTAGAGATGGGTCTGAAGCTGCTATGGAGAGAAGGGTCGAGACTCGGTTTTTTAAGAAGCGGGTGGATTACAGCGTTCTTAAAGTAAGCAGGGACCTGACCAGAAACCAGAGAAGCATTAATTATAGAGAGCACGCTGGGACCGATGGACTGAAAAGCACTTTTAAACAAAGATGAGGGTAAAGGTTGGTTTATGCTTGACGCGTCCGCGAGGTTCGCACGGCTCCGCGCGGATAAGTTGCGTCATTTTGCGTCATTTTAACAATCACGCCCCTCCACCGCACCTCCGCACGGCCCAGAATTTCCGTGACGCACACCTCGGAAAATTTCTAACCACACGGACGGACGCGGAAAAACATGGCGGACCGGCAAGAACTAGTATGGCAGAGGTTCGTAAATACAGACATTTGTATGATTCAGCTCTCAAAGATCACCGTGATCAACATGTTGTTAATAATTCTTGGAGAGAAATAGCTCGCACTGTCGGAAAAGACGAGAACGCTGTTAAAATGCTGAAATGCGGTGTTGTAAACAGTAATTTCTACTTCTACCATGGTGTAGTGTTGGATGCATGCCGTAGAGCTCCATGCTGCCCCGTTCAGTTTGGGAGAATATTGGCTCACCGCAGAGACGAGCCGCACGAACCATAAAAGCTGTGAGTTGTAAAGCGCGTTCCATCCGCGAGCCGCATCACCGTGCGGAAAGTAAATGCGTCAAGCATAAACCAAGCTTTAGATGTGGAGGGGGCATGCAGAGGTCTTCATAGATTTAACTAGTTTGGTTAACTCAGGCAAAGAACCAGGAGCAAAGCTATCTAGGATGATGGGCCTGGTTGGAGTCGGGAGAGGCGGCGATAAGACTGAAGGAGAGATGCTAGATCTGACCTTATTGACTTTGTTCACAAAGAAAGACAGAAAGTTCTCACAGTCTGCAACAGAGTGGATGGAGGCTGTAGGAGAGACAGGAGAGACGATGCTGCTGATGGTGTTAAACAGCACCTTGGGGTTCCCTTTGCTCTGGGACACCAGGTTGGAGAAATAGGAAACCCTGGCATCTCTGACTGCAGAGTTAAAGGATGTCAGAAGATCCTTTAGGTGCAGCAGATGGACGTGGAGATGGGTTTTCTTCCACAAACGCTCAATTTTTCTGCATTGGCGCTTTAGGCTGCGAAGGCTGTCATTAAACCAGGGAGTAGGGTTCACTGCAGGAACTGATCTGGTTCTGACAGGACAGATGTTGTCCAGAATGGAGAGGCAGTGCTCGTTAAACTGAGAAGTTAAGGAATCTGGGTCGTTATCAGAAGAACAGGGTGGATCAAAAGCAGCAGAAAATCTGCTAGCTGTGCTCTCATTAAGAAAACGAGAACTAACCATACGGCGAGCAGGAGGTGGACGCAGAAACTGACAAGTTAAAGAAAATGCAATGGTGATCTGAAATATAAGTGTCCTCAGGACAAACACTGTCAGCATTTAGACTCAGGGTAAAAACAAGGTCCAGAGTGTGCCCCCTGGTGTGTGTGGGGCCAGAAACATGCTGGGTAAAGCTGAAGGAGTCCATAAGGCTGGAGAAATTCATGGCAAAGTGATCAGAGGGATCATCAACGTGGATGTTAAAGTCACCAACAATCACCAGTCTGGACAGCTTCACAGTGGAGGATAGAAAGTCACTAAACTCCTGAAGGAAAGAACTGTTTGGACCAGGTGGACGATAGACCACAGCACAGTGGAACGGGTCCTTACGCCCGACTTTAATCAGCTGCAGTTCAAAGGAAGCAAAGTGACCAGAGGTTGTGGAGCTACATGGAAGAGGGTCTCTAAAAACAACAGCTAGGCCTCCACCACGACCAGAACCCCGGGGCTGGCTAAGAAAAGAATAACCACTCGGGCAGAGTTCAATCAGACCAGAATAATCAGATGTTTGCTGCCAAACTTCAGTCAGAAACAGAAAATGCAGGTTTTTAGAGAGAATTAGATCATTGAGCAGGAAGGACTTATTGTTAACAGAGCGGGTGTTTAATAGAGCCATGCTGAGTGAGGTGGAGGAATCAGAAACTACAGAAACAGCTGGAGTTAGTGGACGTAAATTAGCAGGGTTAGATCCACAGTGTTCATAAAAACCACTTATGGAGGGAACGGGAGGAGAAACCACTGAGGAATGAGGATAAACCAACCTTAAAAACTTGGACGGATGAACCACGTCGCAACGCGGCCTGGCGGGAATGCGGAAGTGGCGCTCAAGTCGCCAAACAAAGGACAAGAAGCTAGAAGATCGCGCCGATGTTTACTAGATAAACCACGCTTTAAGAGAAGTCTTATTCTCACCTAGATTCCTGCTCGTTTACCTCTTTTCCTCCGTCGTTTTCCCGGGACCGGATAAACATAGCCGGAGGCGGGCAGCTCGGGACCGTCGTTTGGCTACGGGCCAGTGCGCCGCTCGGGTAAACTAAAAGGATGGTACATTCTAGTTACATCTTGGGCGATCGTGAACGAATGGAAGGACAAAAGAGTCTGGCAATCATAGAAGATGGTAGAGGGGACACTACTGAAGAGGATCGCAGACAGGAGCAAGGTGGAAAAGAGGAGGTTAGTGGAGAAAAGTGGCCGGTGACTGCGGCTACGCCAAGCACAGGCGCCATCTTGTTGCCGACCGGAAGCGGTGATGCAGGGGACTGTTGCTCCATCAAGAGCTCGACCCAGGGTCGCCAAAGCGGGTGGGCACACGGGCAAACCCCAACATGCAGGTGCAGGGTTTGGGGTCTTACATTCACCAACACCACTGGCTCTGATAATAAATGTGAGCCCGTTATCAGCATCTGGGTCACTCTTTCTGCTGTCATGGTTTCTGGATTCATGCTTTAATCCTAATCCTTTGGATTTTATTTCAGTTTATACATTGAAAAATGTTAGAAAATAACTTTTGTTCCTTTGGCCTTCTACTAGACATGGCCCCTGTCTACCAGCTGGTCCTGGTGCAGAAGCACGCTGCTGCAGCCATCTGGTGATTTGTCGGTAGAAACACCAAACTAACTTTGTAGCCTGCGGACACAACGAGTCTGTCCACCTCCAGACTCCAGACTGAGGCTGTTCCTCACAAACAGACGGGTGTGAAGGTGAGGAAGGTGTGTGTTGTGCACGAACATTCCTGAGAAGAAAGAGAAAAAGAGAAAAGGAGGGATACACATCATTATAATGACTGCACGCAACTCGATACTCTTGCATACTGAATATTCCCCCAGAGGGCTTTTTCCATTATCCCTGAACGAGGGAGGGGGGGAGTCGTTTAGCTGATCCAGACCAGCTTTTCCTCCTTTTTTGCCTCTCTCCCTCTTCGGTGCTTTTTTTTCACAGACATTGTGCAAATGTAACCTTTTGCGAGGCCCAACCCCCTACCCCACCGCTCCCCATCCCCAGGAAGTTGGCTCGCCACTTTGCTGCCAAGAAATATGAAAACCTGGCAGGCTGCCCGTTTCATCTGCAAACACGGAGCTAGAAAAGGGCGGGTGGAGGGAAGCAGCGGGAGATGGAGGGGGGGGGGGGGAGTGGAGGTGACACAGAGGCGAAGGAAACGCTGCTGCTGCTGTTTGCCACGAGGAAGAAAAGGAGATTCAAAGGCAGAGCAGAGCAGAGAGAAAGCAGGCGGCTGAGAGATAAGGACGGATTTTACTTGCATGAAAAGAGGCCTGAATACCGACTGAAGATAAATCTTATGTGGACATTTTCTTAGCAGCAGCCACAGATGAGTTACAAGGAAACAGACCAGCTGCCTCGGTAGTCACCATTAGATGGTTTCTTATAACCAGCACCAGGAGAAGGACCCTTAAACCTAAACTAACGCTAACCTACCAATGAAATGGTTGTGTTGACTAGAGATAGGGTTTATTAAGCAATATTAGTTCATTAAAGTTCAGTGGTTCTGTTCAGGTTTGAATCTGAACCACATCAAAGACCTGATGCAGAAAGTTCTCGTTTAAGGTACCGTCTTGTTTGTTAAAAGACCGTTTTATTCATCCATCCATTTTCATCCGCTTATCTGGAGTCGGGTCGCAGGGGCAGCGGCCTAAGGCGAGAGACCCAGACTTCCCTCTCCCCAGTCACTTGGGCCAGCTCCTCCGGAGGAATCCCAAGGCGTTACCTGGCCAGGTGAGACACATAGTCCCTCCAGCGTGTCCTGGGTCTACCATTAGGTCTCCTCTGGGTTGGACGTGCCTGAAAAACCTCACCAGGGAGGCGTCCAGGAGGCATCCTGACCAGATGCCCGAGCCGCCTCAACTGGCTCCTCTCGATGTGGAGGAGCAGCGGGTCTACTCCAAGCCCCTCCCGGATGACCGAGCTTCTCACCCTATCTCTAAGGGAGAGCCCAGAGATCCTGCGGAGAAAACTCATTTCAGCCGCTTGTATCCGTGATCTCGTTCTTTCTTTCGGTCACTACCCAAAGCTCATGACCATAGGTGAGGGTAGGAACGTAGATCGACCGGTAAATCGAGAGCTTCATCTTCTGACTCAGCTCTCTCTTCACCACGACAGACCGGTACAACGCCCGCATCACTGCAGATGCAGCACCAATCCGCCTATCAATCTCACGCTCCAGTTTTCCCTCACTCGTGAACAAGACCCCGAGATACTTAAACTCCTCCACTTGGGGCAGGACCTCATCCCTGACCCGAAGAAGGCATTCTACCCTTTTCCGAATCAAGACCATGGTCTCAGATTTAGAGGAGCTGATTCTCATCCAAGCTGCTTCACACTCGGCTGCGAACCGCTCCAGCGATAGCTGAAGATCATGTTCTGATGAAGCCAACAGGACCACATCATCTGCAAAAAGCAGGGACCTGATCCTCAGACCACCAAAACAGATCCCCTCAACACCTTGGCTGCACCTAGAAATCCTGTCCATAAAGGTTATGAACAGAATCGGTGACAAAGGGCAGCATTGGCGGAGTCCAACTCTCACTGGGAACGAGCCCGACTTACTGCTGGGAATGCGGACCAAGCTCTGACACCGGTCATACAGGGACCTAACAGCCCATATCAGAGGGCCTGGTACCCCTTACTCCCGGAGTATCCCCCACAGGGCCCCCCGAGGGACCCGGTCAAACGCCTTCTCCAAATCCCCAAAACACATGTAGACTGGTTGGGCAAATTCCCACGCACCCTCCAGGATCCCCCTAAGGGTATAGAGCTGGTCCAGTGTTCCACGGCCAGGACGAAAACCACATTGCTCCTCCTGAATCTGAGGTTCAACAATCCGACGGACCCTCCTCTCCAGAACCCCTGAATAGACCTTACCAGGAAGGCCCCCCGAGTTTAGAGGGCCCCCCGAGGGACGCTGTCGATGTCCATGCGATATTTTAGAGCTGCTTCAGCGAACACAGCCCTATGACATCCAGAGCCTTAAGGTACTCCAGGCGGTTCTCATCCAACCTGGAACCTTGCCACCGAGGACCACCTCAGTGACCTCAGCACCAGAGATTGGAGATTCCAACCCAAAGTCCCCGGAGTCTGCTTCCTCACTGGAAGACAGGCCGGTGGGATTGAGGAGGTCTTCGAAGTATTCTGCTCACTGATCCACAACGTCCCGAGTAGAGGTCAGCAGCACACCGTCAGCACTACAAACAGTGTTGGTAGCACACCGCTTTCCCCTCCTGAGATGCTGGATGAGGACCAGAATCTCCTCAAAGCTCTACAGAAGTCTTGCTACATGGTCTCACCGAACTCCTCCAACACCCGGGTTTTTGCCTCCATAACCACTTGATCCGCACTTCGCTTGGACTGCCAGTATCTATCAGCTGCCGCTGGAGTCCCACAGGCCAAATAGACCCGATAGGACTCTTTCTTCAGCTTGGCAGCATCCCTAACCGCCGGGGTAAACCAGCAGGTTCAGGGTCTGCCACCACAACAGGCACCGACGACCCTGCGACTGCAGCTCTGGTCTGCCAACTCACAATAGAAGAACAGAACATGGTCCACTCGGACTCAATGTCCACCGCTTCCCTTGCAACGTGTTCGAAGGTCTGTCGGAGGTGGGAGTTGAAGCTTCTTCTGACAGGAGACTGCCTCGCGTTCTCGGCAGACCCTCGTGTTTAGGCCTGCCAGGTGTGAGCGGCTTCCTCCCCCAGCATCGATGCCAACTCACCATCTATTAAACCTAAATAGTTTTCCTCAACCAGGCTGTAAGCATGTTTATTCCTGCTGTGAAGTTGGTACTTTTACCTTCTGGAGCCCCTGGCAGATGAGGCTTGAACTGAAATGTTTGTCTCTTCCGTGGAGCGTAGTCGGATCTGTGCGTTTATCCCTAGGGTAAGTAGCAGCTACGCTAGGGGAGAGGAGATTCTGTGGTGACATCATACATGCCATGTCTGATTTGTAGTCATTTTAATTACAAAACATTTACAAGCTAATAAATGTAAGAGTATGCAACAGACCTAGTTGAAACTTATCATAATTTATCATTTAAATGAAAGTAAAACACGTGTGTGATTCTTTCATGGCCCCGATCCGGGACCGACCAGAAAGGGAGGAGCCTTAGACCCCCCAATTCCCCTATTGTGATGTCACAATAAGGGACTTTTTCAAACTGCTTGTAGAAGCTCATGCTTCCTGTAACTAAAAACGGACAGGAGACAGTTTTTGTTCACATTTGGAGTGTTTATCAAGTTAGTAAAACCTTACACGGCGGCTCGAAAGGAATGTCTCCTTTAATTCATCATCTCTTATCAACATGACTTAATAAGTTACAGAAATAAACTTTCTTTCTTATCTGAAGTTCTTCAAAAAATAGTGGATAATCCAGTAGGAGAGCATTTAAACCAGGGGTGGAAAATCACGGTTCTCCAGCATGTTTTAGTTGTTTCCCTGCTTCAACACACCTGATTCAAAGATTGAATCACCTGATCGTCGCGCTCTTTTAATGGCCTGCTGGTTGAAATAGCACGTGTTAGAACAGGGAAACAACTAAAACTTACAGCTGCTCTTCCTCCATGTAAAATCAGCTGATTGTGTTGTTTTGTCTCAGCTGATCGCTCAGCAGATCACCTTTCTGTGGTGCGAGCAGCGGACTGTTTTAGAAACCAGTTTCGGGACGATGGAGGTCGTCGTTTTGTGCAACCTTCCCTCTGACACGGCTGAGACGGTTTGATGATTGTTTCACTGTGGGATTCTTACATATTCTCACCTAAGGGGCAGCAGCGGCTCAGGAGGAAGAGAGGAAGAGCGGGATGTCCAGTCATCAGAAGGTTGCAGGTTCAATCCCTGCTCCCACCAGAGAATGCTGCTGTTGTGTCCTTGGGCAAGACACCTAACCCCCCTGTCTGCTGGTGGTGGTCGGAGGGAGCGGTGGCGCCTGTGGCTACATGGTAGCTCATCCCCACCGGCGCGTGAATGACTGTTTGTGTTGTGAAGCACCTTGGGGAGCTGTAGAACCCTACAAATGTGCTAACCCTAACCTAAGTCTGCTGTGACACTAAAATATCCCCACTGAGGAACAATAAAGGCCTTTTCTATTCTATTCTCGTCTTTACTTTATTTATGTAACCAAGTGTTTTAGAGATTTTGTTGCTTAAGTGTCTTGGTTCCCAAAGTCAGAGACTCTCTTGGTCAGCTTGCTTCTCACACCAAACCTTCCGTCAGGAATCTTGGCGTGACCTTTGACCCAGCTCTCACCCTGGATTCTCATGTCAGTTCTCTTGTTCGCTCTTCCTTCTTCCATCTCAGGAACATTGCTAAGCTGAGTCCCATTCTGTCCCGCTCTGAACTTGAGACAGTTCTCCACACCTTCATCTCCTCACGCTTAGACTACTGTAACTCTCTTTTCACGAGTCTGAGCAGAACCTCCCTGAACCGTCTACAGGTGGTTCAGAACGCCTGTGCTCGGCTTCTGACCAAGTCCTCCAAACACACCCACATCACCCCGCTTCTCCTCCAGCTTCACTGGCTGCCAGTCAACTTCAGGGTTCATTTCAAGATCCTGGTTCTGGTCTATAGGGCCTTACATGGACAATCACCATCTTACATTGGTGATCTTCTTAGTCCCTACACCCCCAGCAGGTCCCTGAGGTCCAGTGATCAAAGCCTACTGGTTGTGCAGCACCAGGCTAAAGGTCAAAGGTGACAGATCATCTGCTGCTGTGGCCCCCAGACTCTGGACCTCTCTCCCCCTGAGCCTGAGATCAGTGGACTCAGTGGTCTCCTTTAAAAATCAGCTGAAGACTCACTTGTTCAAGCTGGCTTTTGTATGACCTTCTTCACCTCTCTCTCTTTATTCTGCTCTCCCCACCTATTCCACCTTCCTCAGGATCCACTGATTTCCCTCTTTCCTGTTCACTCTCTCTCTTTCTAACATTTTTTAATCACAATTGCCTATTTTTGCTCATTTTAAATTTATTTTTAAACATTTTCTAAATGCTTTTTTATATTTTTACATTTTTTGATTTTGTGAAGCGCCTCGTGATTTTTATCTTGAGAGGCGCTGTAGAAATGATATTTTCTTCTTCTTCTAGTGAGATTTCCTGCTTTTTTTTTGTTTCCTGACAAGAAATCGGATCTCACTTAATCCATCTTATTTTATTTGTTTTGATGAAATAAACAATGGCTTATTCGTGTCAACCTACCTTTTTATTCTGGGCATCTCCAACTAGAGTGTTTGCAGTAATACTATTATTATTACTGCAGTACTATTCTGCAGGTTTCGGGTTGGTTTATGGGTTGATGAATAAGTATTTACATGTAAACGTGCGTTTACAGACACAGCTGTAGACGAGCTGCTCTTTACTGTAACAGGATTCGTGAACCTCGCTCCTGGTTTGGGTTGGTTTCGATCCAGTCTGTCCATTCAAGAATAAAAGGACTAAAAAACACGGGTCCAGATGTTTATGTTTTTACAAGCTGCATCGGTACCGTTGTTGTGAAAGACCACAGTGATTGTGTTTGTTTGGTTTATTTCTTTGTGATTTTCTTTTTCCAGCAGTTCAAACTCAGGAAGTTTCGCAGAGTGTCTACATCGGTGTCTTTCCGGGAACTCTTCCCGTGGTTTGGATGACTCCAAGTGATGCTGTTCCTGTCTGTTGCCTGGCAACAGAAGAGGGAAAAAATAGATGAGGTTATGAGTGAAGGTGATCCCGAGGGAGGGAGGGAGGGAGGAGACGGGAGGAGGGGGAGGAACGGATTGTTTTCCTCCCTGCAAGCGTTCCTGGATGGCTCTGTGTCTGTTTTATTCCAGTAACGAGGAAGAAGCCGTGGAGCTGTTGAGGTCTGCAGTCTAGCTACAGCTTTGTTTTATTAACACTCCAAAAACCTGGAAAACCAGCAACTCGTCGGTTAGCCTGGAAACGTAACGCGGTTTACGTCTGACTGCATCCGTCAAAGCAACCCTGGACATCCCATAATGTCCATCCCAACTCCAGATGCAGATATTTCCAGCCATTCTGTTTTTATTTAAAGCTATGTAACATTTTCCAGTTGAGTTTCAGCTATTTGTTTATTTGATCTTTGTAAACTGATTAAAACACAAAATCAGACAGAATCCAACTTTTTACTTTTTTCTTCAGCTCGAGGCGCCGCTGGCAATCCCAGCTGGTGTGTTTGTGCTGAAACTGGACTTGTTTGTTTGTTAAACGGTGAACAGGATGTGAAACTGGAGGAAGCTCATCTGTGACTCCTTCAAAATAAAAGTCAACACCATTTAAACACCTCAGAACTGATTCCGCTAAAAGCTGTTCATTCTTGTGACGCTGACGTCAGACGCCTTTCTGCGTCTGCTGATGGTGAGCAACTTAGGTGGCCATCTTGGATCAGGTTGACTCTTAACACCAGCTGCAGACGTTCATCCCGGTGTGTAGGTTCGGGTGCTTAGAGCAAACCCGTACACGGACACTCTCACCCACTTCTCGTCCTCTGGCCACAGACAGCAGAGCTGACAATAAATTATTCTGACATAAACTTCGTGGTTTTCTGAAGCATCATGTGGTGGTGAGAGGATGAGAAGGCTGTTTTCATCCTTCAGACGTGGACATCTCCTGTGAGAAGCTGATTAAGGCTGAGCAGAAGATGATGATCTCGTGTTAGCAGGCCAGGAAAGCTCTGGGATGCTTTTGCATCTGCTTCAAAGAGCGGAAGTTAAAGATTTTTATCCAGAAGCAAACCTCTGCAGAGATGGACCACAGATCAATAAACACATCACATAAAGTGTCAGAGCTTTGTGTGGCATCAGCACAACGACTCGCTTCAAGCTGCTGTAAGCAGGAATGTTTCAGCTTGTCCCCTCGTCCTCTCCACCATGGACGTCACTAGGATTGAGATGTAGGGGGGGCTTAGCCCCAGGAGCTTGACCTTGAACATTTTTTGTCACGCCCTGCAAAAACTTTGTCAATTAATTCATTATCTGAAGAACATTTAACAAAACCTATTATTTTATCACTTTCTTTTCCTTTCCTACTTTTGTGCATTTTCTCTCTTCTTTTTATAAAAAATAACACTTAATCAGTTCATTAGTGGGGTCTATGTCGAAGAAAGATTTTATGTAAGTCCATTAAAAATTAGATATGTTATATTTCCAAATAAAGCTATTCATTTCAGTCTACTGCACTTAACAGGGGGAAATGTAGTCATTTATTTAATTTGTTTAATTACAACTTGTTTAATTATAAATGTTACTGAAATGTGACAGTAAAGAACAAATGAATAATTGTCAAACTTTTATTCTGCCAAATGAGTGTGCAGTTGACAGTTTTAATATATGAATAACACTGACATGATATGGAATAAAGGAGTATGTAATTAACTATTACAAGACAAAATAACAGTAAAAATATACTGAATCTGTAATGTCCCGCTTTATATTAAACTAGGGTGGCCGTACGTCCTCTTTTCCCCGGACATGTCCACTTTTCACACTCTGTCCGGGCGTCCGGACTGGGGGTTCTTGTATTGATGGAAATGTCCGGCTTTTCATCCAGGAGCCGGGATCAAATTATGTTTGAGCTGTATATCCTACACATCCAGGGGAGCCGGAAAAAAAGTGTTCTACCTATATCACATCATTTATGGACTCTTTTGGGCAGAGAGCACAGAGAACGGCGCAGCGATCCAGGCGGCTGCGTCCAGAGCACGGTCCATTCTCAAAGTGGCGCAACCAAAAAACTATAATTAGCACACGATCGTTCATGTCCGCACTTGTTCTCTACTTTCTGTCTTATTTGTGCCTGAAGCGCTCTGCTACTGCGGAGCTCATCACCTGTGCTGCGGTGATTTCACCTCACTGACGCCGCATCGAAACGCGCTCTCCGCTTTGCGGTCAGGAGATCCCTTTGATCTGCTCAAAAGTAACTGATGAGGTGAAAAAGTAAGAATCCAGGCAGCAGTTTTTCTGGAGAGTTTAGAGGAGATGCAGGAAGATGAGAGACAGACAGGACAGGAAATAGTTAAATAAAAACAAAACAAAGTGTTGAAAAGTAAAATGTTGGTAGATTTATCTCCACTACACGCTTTTACCTGTATAAAACAATAAGTTATACACATGTCATAATTATACATCTGATACAGTTCAGATCACCTTCAAAACTCAGTCACACACCCAGGGCCGTTTCAAGACATTTTGGGGACCAAGGCAAAATGATCCCCCAGCCCCCATAACTGAGCTCCCCAGAAGCCTCTGTGTAATCCATACCCTCTCCAGGAGTATTAGTTATATGGTGTTTATAAAAGCCCCTCAGACATTACTGACATGTTCTAATATTATCAGATGAAGACCTAAATTATCAGACATGCTGTCTCATCTGCTGCTTTTCTAAACTTGCAAAAAGTAACAAAACCATTTGAAAGCCACTATTTGTGGATTCTGTGAAAGTATGTGACAACTTATTTTTTCATTGATCCTATCGTCTAATCTCACAGCTGAAACAAGCATCCTTAATAATCTGTGCACAGGAAGCTTACCGATGCTGTAGTAAAACAAAAGGTATAATAATTTATTATTAATAAAACCTTGTTGCAGCACTAAAGCAGAAAAATGAGATTTTGCAATAAATATGCTAAATATTTACATATGAATTGTTTTGGAGCCCTTTAATTGGAAGCATCTGATATTAATTTAGTTTTTACAAAGAAATGGGTCCCATATGGGCCATAGTGTGACGTCATAGACACAGATCCCCTGTCCTCTTTTTTGGAAATGGAAATATGATCACCCTATATTAAACAAACTGTCCACCCGGGCTTTTGCGCTGCACAGAGACGCTTCGCTGCCTATGACTTTGAACATCGGTTGAGAGCAGTTGAGAGTCAGTCTCATGCAGACTGACCAATGAAGAGAGGGCCTCAAGTTAAGACCCTCTCCTCATTGGCCAGTCCACGTGAGGTGGGTCAAAGGTTACCCTGAGCGGGCTGCGTGATGTCAGGCATTCAAGTATTGAGTATATTTACTGCATATTACAGTAAAATATTCTGTGTGTGACCATATCATGGTGATCCTTGGGTCGTGATGATGGGGCCCTTTAATATCGTTGCCCAGGGTACAACAAAGTGTTAATCTGGCCCTGTCGCCCCTGCCCCCTGACTTGTCAACAAAGCTGTCGGGGTTGAGGAAGTGGAGGAAGTCCTTTCTTGATAGTTCCTGTGTGCGACAGTGTCGTTCTATATTCATTAATTATTATTTCTGTTTCAGACTAAAAAAACTCCTGTACTAACCACACGTGTCGTGATTGTATTGAGCATGTAGATGTGAACAAATAAAAAAAGTTAACTAAAAAAAATAAAATTACCAAAATAATAGGGGGGGGGGGGGGCTTGTGATTATTTTAGGGGGGCTGAAGCCCCCCTAAAATGGACCGAACGACGTCAGCGCTCTCCACCTGTGGAGAGGACGAGGGGAGCAGATGCTCACGTCCCCTTAGATGATTCCAGGAGGGTGACAACGTCCTCTGCTGCCCGCGGATAAATGAAGGAAGTGACGCCACCATCGGCGTCAGCCTGATGATGTTTGCAGCCGCAAACGAAACGTTGCAGGTAAATAAACCTTTTCTGTGTTTTAAAAAGAACTGAAAGATGGAGGTTCAGTCTGAGATAGACATATATATATATATATATATATACATATTGTATATATATATATACATATTGTATATATATATTGTATATATATATACAATATGTATATATATATATATATATATATATATATATATATATATATATATATATATATATATATATATTGTATATATATATTGTATATATATGTACATACATTTTATATTTTAGCATATTGGCTCAAAAACATGATTAAAAAACATGAAAAAGTTGCTAAATATTTATAATGATTCCAGATAAATGAGCTGTTGTAACTTTTGCTTTGTTTCAGAAAAGTCAGTGAGAAACAGACTACAGATGTTCAAATTTAACTCTGTAAATTTGTTTAATCTAAACAAATGCTGGATCTCTGAGTGTTAATAAAATAAAAACTCCTTTTGTGCCTTTTAAACAAAAACTAATTCCAAGAAGAACCCGTCTGGATCCTCGTTTCGGCTCCAGTTTATTTATTTCTTCATTCTCCAAGAGGGAGGAAACAAGGGATGGAAGCCTGGATGGATAAATGAGAAGAATCCTGATTAGATAAATCCCCGAGTGACAGGGAGCAGAAGAGAAGGTCTAAATGAAAGAGAAGGGATCACCAGGAGGGAATGTGTGGAGCGCCAGAGCTGTAGAGGGAGACGCAGAGGGGAGGAGGAGGAGGTGGAAGGATCAATATCTAATTTCAGTGCTGAGCTCAGGTTGGACGCTTTTCCAATAAGGCCAGAATGGAAGAGCAAAGTTTGAATAGGTGTGTGTCTCTGGCCGTCCTCACATCCATCTGCTGCAGGTCTGAAGCCTCTCCAGGACTCAGGCTGGTTCTGAAAGCTAGGACCGCTCCAGCTGATTTAGTCTGGACCACAGAGGGTTTAACTCACCAATCAGATTCAGGAGAAAAACACTCAAACCTGCAGGTTTGTTTTATCATGGAGCTGCAGCAAAGGGAGGTCCTCGCTAAGGATGTCCAGGATCATCCAGGAGCTTCTGACCAACAGGATTCCTCTGGAGCATTCAGGTGTGTGTCAACACGAGGAGGAAAAACACTAGCTTCCACTCCGATCCCAAATCAAGTCCAAGTTTTCCTAACAGATCAGTAGATCTCATGTTTTTATGTTTACCCTACAGGATGAGTGGTGGAAAGAGTTAACCAAGGCCGGTTCACACGGCAGGATAACTATGACCATTTTTTACCTGACCCCCCCACCCCCTCACACACACACACACACACACACACACACACACACACACACACACACACACACACACACACACACACACCTCCAGTTACAGTTACAGCTGCAGTTACATTTCAAATGTTCCCAGGCCAGCTGGCTCAAGAATACCAATGGGCTCAAGCTCAAGTCACGTGACAGAAGGACAAGTCATGTGACTTGACCCCAAACAACTGTCAATGAGAGTCCACTTGGAAAGGTCAAAGGTCATTTCCTAACTGTCTGGACTCCAACATAACATTTGGGTCAGTCGGAGAGGATGTCCCAGCAGGTCCGGCTCCGTCTCAGACTCTACAGTTTAAAGGTCAAAGGTCAGGGTTAGCAGGAGAAAAGCTCTTTGAAAGAAAGACTTCTGTTCACCCATAGCAGCGGATCCCAGCTGTCAGCACAGTGGTGGAGGTTTGATGGTTTGGGTCGGTTCTGACCCAGCAGCACACTAATGGCTTCTGGAGTCAAATATGAGCCTTTCTGAGTAACGCTTGGACAGAACCGAGCCTCAGAGCAGAACCAGAACCTCCTGTTGTTCTAAACCCGTGAAACCCCCCCCCCCCCCCCCACACACACACACACAAACTGTCTCCACTTGCCCTCTGAGGCTGAAGCTGCTTAAATCAATCCTGCGTTAATAAAATGGACGGATGGTATTTAAACCACACAACCCCCACCCTATGGGTCTTACACAGTCCAGAGAACTCCTTCTCCTTCGTAAGCAGCTCCTGTTCCATCGGCCCGCTGCCCTGAACGTTTCGCCCTTAAGTTATAAAATAATGAGCAGTAAGATAAATAACAGTTTTTTTTCTTTCCAGAGGCATCTCCGAGTTTATTCCCTCTAATTCCTGGCTCCTTCACCGGTCTTTAAGACCTTCAGATTCCCAAAGACGCTACAGAGGACACGGCCTGAGCATGTTCAGGAGCGACGGTGCCTCCTTACGGGTCTGAAGCAGAACTGAAACATGTCCTGTGAGTTTTAGCTCCATTATCAGCTCTTTATTATATCCGCTTAAACAAGAAATGCTGCTCGAAACATGAAGAAAAGCCCAAACCATAACACGTCCCCCACCGTGCCTCGCAGCAGTTTCAATTCAGCTGAGTTTGAGCTGGAAGAACAGGCTAGAAGAAGAGGTTTCACATTGAAGGGACAGTCCAGCCCCTCTGTGTTTCTGTGTAAATTACATAAGTGCTGCAGAAAACTTCCTGAGGTCAGGACTGACGTGCTAACAGCTAGTCTGAGTGTGTTTCTGTCATCCTAACTCAGCTCTGATCCTCTTCCTTTCACAGAGTGACCTTTACACTGACGTTACTTTGACAATATTGATTATTTACCTGGAATTCTGTTGTTTACATGCATACAATAAACATCACCAACAGGAGCCTGATGGAGCTGGGGGTGCGAGCGAGTCCTTCAACCACGGAAAGGTCTCTGGGACAAGAACAGCTTTTATTGACATTTGTGAGTAAATCCACTGATGACTCTGATTACATAGAAATATGAAACGACCCTGAAGGAAGCGTTTTTGGGCTCATGAACCGGAAGGATCAGCTACTAGAGTGTTTCCTGCTGAATCGAGCCTCCAGAGTTGTGGAAACACCAGGAGAACGATTCAACCTCACGGATCGATAATCAGCCTGATCTGAAGAGTTGTCTCCAGCTGAGGAACATGGGCTGAAACAGGCATTAGATGTTTGTTCTCAGCTATAAATCACCTTAGTTCATGCATGGTTTCTTGTCTGCCTGAAGAACGCTGCTGATGCGTTTGATCCTCTCACTGAACTTCTTGGTCTCTCCTTCAGAGCAGGAAGAAGCTGATATCTAGCACCGAACCGTCAAGCTGAGCCGAATTCACTGTGAAGGATTATTTATAACTTTATTGTTTGTATTTTTGCACTGGAGCTCCTCTCACTAGTGGCGGCAGGACTTCATGCTACCTTCTGCTGCTTGATGCTGGGATGCTCAGGATTCTGGGACTGAGGGTCTGGATGTGATTAATGTCTGATGTTCGGAGTTTGATTCTCTCAGACAAAAACAAGACACGCAGGAACTAGGCGATTATTCTGGTGCAGAAACCTTTGTGGAAAGAAGATGTGGTGATAAATCAGCAGGATGAATACTTACACAAAAAACATGACAGAAAAAATCAGGAAACAAGATGAAAGTTCATAGCTCCACACTGCCCTCAAGTGGTTATTCGGTAGATCTGCACCTGTGAGCAGCGCTGTTCCTCAGTCGGAAGAGATCAGTGACGCTGCTCCAACAAGTCCAATTAACTAAAAACTGCTGCATTGTTGTTTTAACCCATTTTAATTGTATATTACATTTAAGCCACATGGTTACCATGGTTACACGGGTGGTGTTAATGAACCAGATGTTCAGAGCTCTGATTAAAATAATAAAACACAGGCTAAAAGGATGACCTAAAAATCTCTGAATACCTTAAAGAAAAGAATGAAATGGACGTAAAAACCAGCAGAGACATCACAGCCGTCGGCTGTCAAAAGCGTGTCTGAGGAATCAGCCAGGTCTAAATCCTAAAAGGGTCCAGAATCCAGTAGATGGAGGCCAGAATGAAATGACTTGACCGTTAGGCTTCCCAGCCACTGGAAAAGCTCAAAACTCACGTGAGGGTCTGGGAACACACTGGGATGGTCCAGGAGGGCCTGTTACCTCAAAGGAAGGATGGATGGATGGATGGATGGATGGATGGTGGATACGTTTGTCTTAATTAATGTGGGAACGTTCAATCTTCTAATCTGCCAAGCAGCTCAGAGAAAGAGTGAATATTGCCGGGACACCGCTGGTTGCTACCCACACGTCTTTCTCTGTTGTTCATTCCATGGAGGAAAATTCACGAGTTCTACCTGTGGAGGTAACTAACCATAGATATCATAATTATTAATATATGATATCTAACTAATCATATTTATTAGTCACAAGCATCGTTACAGCTGAGAAATAATCAACCAATAATAATAATAAACACCCAAACACGCATTCTGCTCTGTTTCTACTGGAATAATAATGTTAATTGTTTCCGGCAGGGGGCGCTGCTGCCACGTCTTCATGTTAAAACCAAATAAGGAAATGACGTCCTGCTCGAGTTCCTCAAATAGAAAAGTGAGTAAAAGCTGCCGACGAGGTCAGGATAAGTCCTGCAGACACACACCAGGTAGGTTAAATGGTTTATCATCACTTTAATGAAGTTGGGAGTCGGAGTCTTTGTTTACCCGCGGAGAGGGAAGCTAACGGGGGTTAACAGCTAATAGGTCTAAAACTCTGTAACGAACCAGAAGTACCTGCTATGCTCCTTTAGCTAGCAGTAGTTAGACTTTATTTGTTTGGTTCATAAGTTAGTATTTTATATTAGAAATGCGTTATCTTTATAAATATAGTTGTGTTTTGTTGTTAAACTGAGTTTAAAACAGCAAGCTGGGTCCGACATGCTGAGCTCGTGTTCTTCTCTAAAGCACTAAAGTGTTATTATTAGCTTTAATCTGACTACATCAACGAGTCATTTAAAACCGGCTCGAACAGGTGGTTCGGTTGGTGCTGCAGCTGAATCCTCTGACCTGGTCCCAGAATGAATTTATATATATATATATATATATATATATATATATATATATATATATATATATATATATATATATATATACATATATATATATATGTGTATATATATACATATATATATATATGTGTATATATATATATGTGTGTGTGTGTGTGTGTGTGTACGCGTTTTAGCAGCACATTGATTGTGAAAGACAACTGAACACTAAATGTGTGCAATATAAATAATAAATATAAATAAGTCAATAAATCTCTTGATATTTATTGAACTTTAAATATAAAACAAACTCAAAGCTGTTAAAAAAACGTGTGTTGAGGTCCTCCGGGTCTTTTCTTCAGTCTAGTAGTGGTGGCAGTTGCCCACACACGTGCCTGATTAAAAAAAAAAAAAAAATTATCGGCTTTTTAAAATAATTTCAGTCGATGGCCGATAGACAAAATTTAGTATATTGGTCAGCCAGTGATGGTGATTCCTCTTGGCTTTGAACTGGATAATCCCTCTTTTCCATCTGACCTCTCCCTCATCTGAGTGGATTTCATAAACTCATAACTGTTACGTATGGCAGCTAATATTTCTTTTTGTGGACAGGGACAGGATGGGGGACATCGTGGAGGATGAGACCAGCTTTTACTCCAATGCTGAGGACTACTGGAAGGAGGTTCCTCCCACAGTGGACGGGATGCTGGGAGGTTACGGCAGCATTTCCAACATAGACATCAACGGGTCCAAGGCTTTCCTGAAGAAGTTCATCAGAGTAAGGCACTCAGCCTGAGTTCGGACAAGTAGTAGTAATGAAATAAAAAAATCACGTCCTGACTAGAGAATGCATGAGATAAGGATACATCACTAATTTAGCTTGATATGATTTTTCTCAGGACAAGAAATAATTACTGGTAATATTGTATGTGGTGTAAGTGTAATAAATACATTAAACAGCAGAGTCCCGGGAGATAACCGCGGCAAGCCCACAGGCCCGCCTGCAGCCTCCCTCCCCCAAGCTGGCCGAGCCCAGGACCCAGTGCCCCTGGACCCAGTGCAGGTGTCTTCTGGTCTACACCAGCTGATGCCACCACACAGTCCCACTCCACCCCCACACCCCTCTGTGTCTAAGTGCAGTTTAAAATTGGAAGTGGGCACCGGCACTCGGGGTGAGGCTGAAGGATCCCCCTGCCGAATGCCATTGAGTGTGCTCACTCCCAAGGCCCTAAGTGTGTGTTTGCGTCGGTGGAAGTGTTTAATGTGCAAATAAACTTGGGGGGCAGGTTGCCACAGAACTGTGGAAATGGGATCCATACCCGCACCCCCTAATTTCCCCACCCCTCAAGGTCCCATGTGCATGTTTGTGTGGTGATGTGAGGGAGCAGTAGGAGGAAAATGTTTGGGGATGGGGATGAATGGCTGGGGGGCCGTAAGCCCTCCAAGGAGCCAGCTCCCCCACCGACCCCAATAGGCACCTCCGTTCCCAAAATGCCACCCGGGGCATTGGGAGACCCCAGCCCATCTCGCCAGGGCCCCACGGAGCCCGAGGTCACTGACCCAGCCCCACCCCAGCAGAATATCTACTCCCATCCCTGAATTTGCACAACTTCCAGAATATTTAAGACATGAGACATCCAAGTAAGGCTGGGTCCTCCCCCTCATGAACACGGAGCAGTCCCGGTAGGTGCTGGTTCTGCTGCGTGTGTTCACTTTCACTGTTGCTTTGGTCCACTCATTTGTTTATTCTGTCAGCAGTGTTGGAGACGTCTTCACGGTGGGTTAATCGCAGCGTCTCACACCGTGGTTAATAGTCAAACGGTTAATCCTTGCAGTCCTAACCGCAACCGCTTTAAAAAACTCGAGAATTTTGCCCACCGTCGTCAAATTACAATAGTGGGCGCTGCAGTATTGGCTCTCAGGAGACACGCCCCGCCCACACTGATGGTAACAGTCGTTACGTCCCTCCTGCCTTTGTTTTGAAAGGAGAAACTATGGCAACCCAGCAGCTGGATATGAAACATGTTTCAGTAGAACCTTCCCTTCACTATATTCTTACATACTGCACCTTTAACATGTAAACATGGTGTTTCTGACACGATCAAATAAACAAGTTAAGCCACATAAATGTGTTTATTTACACAGGAAATGATAAAAGGGGCTTTAGATTTGGGTTTTACGCTTAATAACATTTATTTAGTTTTCAAACGCCGTCAGTTCAGCGTCGTTTCACATCATTCTGGAGTTAACATCCAGAAACAAAAACCCAACTCTACCAGTGACAGTAAGCCCCGCCCCCTGGTTCTAGCTGTGCTCTTGGACCCTGAGGTTCTGTAGTTGTGTTTTCCTACAGGAATAACGGTCTTCAGCACCGAGTCCGTAAATAAACGAACCAGTCGGTTGTTTTGGGATGCTGGACGTTGCTGGAGTTTTTCCCTGATTTGTGTCTCAGCCTTGTTCCCTGCTGGACTCTGTTCTGTCTTCCAAAGGAAGGCGAAGGGAAGACCGGGTCGGGCTGTGCTCTGGACTGCGGCGCCGGTATTGGTCGGATCACCAAACGGCTGCTGCTGCCTTTGTTCCAAACCGTGGACCTGGTGGACGTGACCAAGGAGTTCCTGGACAAGGCCAGGTCGTACCTGGGAGAGGACGGGAAGAGAGTGGAGAACTACTTCTGCTGTGGACTGCAGGACTTCGTCCCAGAGACGGGGCGGTATGATGTCATCTGGATCCAGTGGGTCATAGGTGAGTGTATCTAAGATCAGCATGTTCAGCGAGGTGTGCAGTTACGTCCAAATCTGACGTGTAAAAGCAGTCGCCTGGAAAAGGTGATGGTGGGATTGTGTCAGGTGGATGGAGGAAGTCGCGGTGTTCCTTTTAGTGTTTTCCTTCTGCAAAGTTGATGTTTTATCTCCACTATTAACATGAGCCTGGAGGAGTTCTGCTGTGTGGTGGAGTTGCTGATGCTAACAGTTAGCTCCTGCTAGCTGAGATGTCCTCTGCTGTTTCACTCTAAAATACTTATCTAGTTATTTTAGTTTATACTAGGGTTGGGACAAATCATTTGACCTTCGGCGATGGGCTGAGCCGTTACGTTTTTTTTTTACAGGAGGTGATTTGTTTGTTTGTTTGTTTGTTTGCCCGTGAGTTAGTTTGTTAATGACAAATATTTTACATTTTACACACAGAAAACATATCAGAGGTAACAATCAAGAAAGGATTTCCATCAGTGCATCTGAGCACTTTCTCACCTCCTCCGCCTCTCACTGCTGACAGTGGGCGTGCAAGCGGCGCGCTGAGGAGGAGCGTCTGACGCCCTCGACGTCGTGCACAACAGCGCGGTGTTGAGTGGAAATCCTATCTTTCAGACTCTGGAGGACTTCTGGTTATTTCCTTTGGAGAAATGTTTCCTGATTTAAATCTTTGGCTGAAGTAGCGCTCGTGGTTATCTGGCTCCTGATTCGTTCATTCAATTCAGTTTATTTATAAAGCACCAAATCAGGACGAGTCGTCTCAAGGACCTTCACGCAGTAAACAACACAGGTCAGGTCATTAAGCCAATCAGTAACAAGTTTCCTATATAAGGAACCCAGCAGGTTGCATTGAGTCACTGACTAGTGTCAGAGTGTTTACAGCAATCATACTAAGCATGCAGCGACAGTGGAGAGGAAAACTCCCTTTTAACAGGAAGAAACCTCCAGAGAACCCTGGCTCAGTATAAGCAGCCATCCACCACAACTCACTGGGGATGGAGAAGACGCAGACAGACCCGACCCGACCCCTGCTCAGTGGTCAACGTTCCTCGCGGGGTCACACCCATTAGGACAGTGGGAGGGTTAAATAAAATGCCACGGAAACCAAGAGGTTTCATTTTAACACTTTAATCCATCACAACAAAAATAAAATTCTACATTTCTCTTCCAGCAAACATGTGCTGCTCTTCCATTTAATAAACTCGGTGTTTTGGGCTTCTTCTGTGTCCGTGCATCATGACATCACATGCACAAATTAATCATCCATTTGGACTGACGATGGGTGGTGGGAAATGAGAATAGCCTCTCTCTGGGCTCAGGCCCTCCTCTGGCTGGAGATCGCTCCAACAACAACTCCAGTCTGAGTTCCTCTCCTGAACTGTCCTTCCTCCCTCAGGTCACCTGACAGACGATCACCTGGTGGATTTCCTGCGTCGATGTCAAAAGGGTCTGCGTCCCAACGGCCTCGTCATCATCAAAGACAACGTGTCGTATGAAGGAATTGTCCCGGACGAGGTGGACAGCAGCGTGTGTCGTGACCTGGAAATAGTCCGGCGCCTGGTGGGCAGAGCCGGTCTCAGAATCATCCACGAGGAGCAACAGATGAACTTCCCAAAGGAAATCTATCAAGTCCACATGTTGGCTCTAAGATAGAGGAGGTGTCCTTGTGTCCAGCGGTTTGTGATTCAGAACCTGGTGCTGCCCGAGTCAGTCGGTGCACCAGAATCGATGCACCGGTGAACTTTTCCTGAACACAAACGTTTTCACGGAGGCTGACTGTTGTTAAAGCAGAGCGTCTTGTCTGGTGACAAAAACCTCATCAGCTGATCTGGGGTCAGGAGAATCTCTGCTTCTTCCTAGACAAACTCACAGCGGTAACTGATGCTAGAAAACCTGCATCACCATGGTAACTGATGCTGGAAACCTGCATCACCATGGTAACTGATGCTGGAAACCTGCATCACCATGGTAACCGATGCTGGAAACCTGCATCACCATGGTAACCAATGCTGGAAACCTGCATCACCATGGTAACTGATGCTGGAAACCTGCATCACCATGGTAACCGATGCTGGAAACCTGCATCACCATGGTAACCAATGCTGGAAACCTGCATAACCATGGTAACCAATGCTGGAAACCTGCATAACCATGGTAACCGATGCTGGAAACCTGCATCACCATGGTAACCGATGCTGGAAACCTGCATAACCATGGTAACCAATGCTGGAAACCTGCATAACCATGGTAACCAATGCTGGAAACCTGCATAACCATGGTAACCGATGCTGGAAACCTGCATAACCATGGTAACCGATGCTGGAAACCTGCATAACCATGGTAACCGATGCTGGAAACCTGCATCACCATGGTAACCGATGCTGGAAACCTGCATAACCATGGTAACCAATGCTGGAAACCTGCATCACCATGGTAACCAATGCTGGAAACCTGCATCACCATGGTAACCGATGCTGGAAACCTGCATAACCATGGTAACCGATGCTGGAAACCTGCATCACCATGGTAACCGATGCTGGAAACCTGCATAACCATGGTAACCAATGCTGGAAACCTGCATAACCATGGTAACCGATGCTGGAAACCTGCATCACCATGGTAACCGATGCTGGAAACCTGCATCACCATGGTAACCAATGCTGGAAACCTGCATCACCATGGTAACCGATGCTGGAAACCTGCATCAATTCAATTCAATTCAAGTTTATTTATATAGCGCCAAATCACGACAAGAGTCGTCTCAAGGCACTTCACATAATAAACATTCCAATTCACAGTTCATTAAGCCAATCAGAAATAATGTTTCCTATATAAGGAACCCAGCAAATTGCATCAAGTCACTGACTAGTGTCAGTGACTATACAGCAATCCTCATACTAAGCAAGCATGCAGCGACAGTGGAGAGGAAAACTCCCTTTTAACAGGAAGAATCCTGGCTCAGTATAAGAAGCCATCCTCCACGACTCACTGGGGATCGAGAAGACAGAACACACACACACACACACACAGTGTCTATAGTTACATTGTGATGTCTTAGTAAATATTGTATTTGGTGATCACCGTGGTAACATGCTGAAAACCTGCATCACCGTGGTAACTGATGCTGGAAACCTGCATCACCGTGGTAACGGATGCTGGGACCGTGCATCACCGTGGTAACATGCTGGAAACCTGCATCACCATGGTAACTGATGCTGGGAACCTGCATCACCGTGGTAACCGATGCTGGAAACCTGCATCACCATGGTAACCAATGCTGGAAACCTGCATAACCATGGTAACCAATGCTGGAAACCTGCATCACCATGGTAACCAATGCTGGAAACCTGCATCACCATGGTAACCGATGCTGGAAACCTGCATAACCATGGTAACCGATGCTGGAAACCTGCATCACCATGGTAACCAATGCTGGAAACCTGCATAACCATGGTAACCAATGCTGGAAACCTGCATAACCATGGTAACCGATGCTGGAAACCTGCATCACCATGGTAACCGATGCTGGAAACCTGCATCACCATGGTAACCAATGCTGGAAACCTGCATCACCATGGTAACCGATGCTGGAAACCTGCATCAATTCAATTCAATTCAAGTTTATTTATATAGCGCCAAATCACGACAAGAGTCGTCTCAAGGCACTTCACATAATAAACATTCCAATTCACAGTTCATTAAGCCAATCAGAAATAATGTTTCCTATATAAGGAACCCAGCAAATTGCATCAAGTCACTGACTAGTGTCAGTGACTATACAGCAATCCTCATACTAAGCAAGCATGCAGCGAAAGTGGAGAGGAAAACTCCCTTTTAACAGGAAGAATCCTGGCTCAGTATAAGAAGCCATCCTCCACGACTCACTGGGGATCGAGAAGACAGAACACACACACACACACACACAGTGTCTATAGTTACATTGTGATGTCTTAGTAAATATTGTATTTGGTGATCACCGTGGTAACATGCTGAAAACCTGCATCACCGTGGTAACTGATGCTGGAAACCTGCATCACCGTGGTAACGGATGCTGGGACCGTGCATCACCGTGGTAACATGCTGGAAACCTGCATCACCATGGTAACTGATGCTGGGAACCTGCATCACCGTGGTAACCGATTCTAGAAACCTGACCTGCTCTGACATGAGAAACAAGAACTTCTCAATCTAGTTTTTATTTGGTACAAAATAAAAATATCTAAAATCATGTCTGAAGAACAAACCTCCAAAGCATTTTAAATAAAATCCAACCATGAACAAACTGGCAGATTTTTACACTTCAGGTGTATTTCAGTTCTGATGCTGTCATGGTAAATTGCCTGTGTTATTAGTTTTGTAGCCCCCCAAGGTGCTTTATTCCACACCAGTCATTCACTCAATGTTGATGAGCTACATCGTCGCTACACCTGCCCTGGGACTCACTGACAGATGCCACTGGCCCCTCCCACCACCAGCAGGCCATTTAATTTGTTCCTTCTGTTTGGAAAATGTGTCCCATCTGTAGCAATTAATACATGTTAATTATGACCAATAAGATGATGATTTCATACAAATATGAAATATCAACCTGATTGGTCTTTGAATGTTTAAACAGAAGATTCTCGGGTTCTTTGCTTCTTCAGGGACCGTAAACACACTTGGTATTAATGCAGACTGAGTCAGTATGTAGTTTATGAAAGGAGTTTTATTATTTTTCCTAAACATGGAGTCTTCACTTGTTCAGAGTGAAGACTGGTGTCTAGCGTTCATGCAGAGAGTGTAGGACCTTCGGAGAGAATGTTTTGTCTTCATGAAACGTCAACACACGCTGAACAGAACCTTCTGGTTCTGGAAGGCCAAACAGGAAGTGCATTTATGCCGTAGATGAAAGGTGAAAACGTTGGATGTTACACGTCCATTGTGTGGTTGTCACCGCAGCACTGATCCAGAGTCAGACTGGAAACAGCTGTTTCACCTCCATGAGAAAGGAGCTGTTCCTGAAGGAAGCTGGGTTTACTGGTGAGTGATGGTCAGAAACCGCTGAGTCCATCATGAAACCAGTAACTCACTACGGTTCGAAGACCTCAACTAACTCCCAATCCAAGCACTTTTAAGCGGATTTCCATGTTTCCTGAATGATGTCACTCAGAGACAACCTTATTGGGCTTTTAGCTGATTCACTTCAGTTTTCAAACTTTATTAACAGATTTTTCAGGAATTCGGACCCTCATTACGATCCCGTCGGTTCCTCTGCAGGGATGGACACGGGAATCTCACCAGGATGGACCAGAACCTCCAAACCAAGACCCAACTCATCCATCAGCTCAGCCTGGATCAGGACCAGGTCTCCTGTTGCAGCCGGCCCATCTTCTCCATGACGGCCAGCATCTCCTCCGCTTCAGCAGCAGAAAGTCCTCCTTCCTGCTGCAGCACGTCCTTCAGGGCGTCGCTCACCGCGGCGGGCATCTGTTTAGAGTTCCTGCACAGAAAGGGAGCTTCAGCTGGTGTGCGTGCACGACACAAGAGCACGGTTACGTTTATGATGAAAGTCAGGGTGGTTGAAGGAAAACCCACAGGGTTCTGGACTCACCCGGCGATGTAGAAGCAGGCTTTCTTCTGAGCAACCAGGTTCCACAGCAGCGCGGCGTTCTCCTTCACTCGGTGCTGAACGTACACCTTCTCCTCCTGAACACACAGCCCCAGTCACACACTCCTAACGGGTCAGAACCCGTCTGGTTCCTGTGAGTGTAACCTGTTTCTGACCTGATCTCGAGAGAAGGCGGTAAAAAGGAGCAGATGTCCAGCCTCAGTCAGGTCCTCCCACTCTGAGCGGAAGTAGAAGTCTTTGGACTCGGACCGACAGCCGAAGAACAGAACATTGTCTGGAGAACCAGGAGGAGGAACCGGTCAGGAGGAGCAGATGAGGATAACTCACCTAGAACATCAAACATCTCACCGGTTTTGCCCTCAGAAACCCTCTCCTGGATCGCCGACCTAAAGGGTGCCACTCCGGTTCCAGGTCCGACCAGGATCACCGGGATGCTGCTGTCTTTAGGGAACCGGAGAGTTCCCTTCTTCACCCAGAGGGGAACAGGAACCTGCCCTACAGGAGCATGTTTACAGGAGCTCAGAGACACCTCCTCACTAAAGATGGGAACAGCCTGCGCTCAGAGAAATGGAGTTTACAGGACTGATGTGCTAACGGCTAATTCAGCAGCTACATCTAGATCTTCCTCTGATGGTTTGAATATTCTCCCTCTGGTTTCAGGCTGATCAAATAAAACTTAAGCCTAATTTATCCTGCAGGATGAAGACACGCAACGCCATTATGCGTCGACACAAGAGCCCTCTGTCTGGCTCGCAGAGCATGACGGGGAGCGCAAGCTTGTGATTGGTCAGGACGCAGCTTCCTGTAGATTCGTCTACAGCAGTCTTCAAAAAGTAAAGAGAAGTTTAGCGGCAGACACGGGGCAGATTTCTAAAGTGTAACAATATGAACGTTTATTCACCCGTGAGTGAAGGAGTACAAAGACACGTAGAAAGCGTTTTATTTGTGGACGGAAAAAACGAGAAACGTGGCTTTAGGGGTGCCGATTGCATGGAGGTGGAAGGGGATGAGGCACAAATCTTCCTGAGATGAAAAGTCTCTGAAACACAAAAACAATGTAAACACACTATTGTGGACCGGGTACGTGACAGTAATGGTGGCTGGACACCTCAGGACAGCACTACGCCCTCTGCTGTCCTGGCGTGGAATTGTTTTGCACCAATCCCTGCTGAGTTAGTTAGAGTTTACAGGTGTGGACGACTGAGAAACCATGTTTAATGAGTATGTCTGATTCTAACGGGTCACTCTGAGTTTAACATGCAGGCTGCACATGAAGATAGTCTCCTACACCTATCTCCAGCAGTAGCTTCTGATAGATAACAGTCTCCTACACCTATCTCCTGCAGTAGCTTCTGATAGATAATAGTCTCCTACACCTATCTCCTGCAGTAGCTTCTGATAGATAATAGTCTCCTACACCTATCTCCTGCAGTAGCTTCTGATAGATAATAGTCTCCTACACCTATCTCCTGCAGTAGCTTCTGACAGTCTCCTACACCTACCTCCTGCAGTAGCTTCTGATAGAAAATAGTCTCCTACACCTATCTCCTGCAGTAGCTTCTGATAGATAATAGTCTCCTACACCTATCTCCTGCAGTAGCTTCTGACAGTCTCCTACACCTATCTCCTGCAGTAGCTTCTGATAAGTCTCCTACACCTATCTCCTGCAGTAGCTTCTGATAGAAAATAGTCTCCTACACCTATCTCCTGCAGTAGCTTCTGATAAATAGTCTCCTACACCTACCTCCTGCAGTAGCTTCTGATAAATAGTCTCCTACACCTATCTCCTGCAGTAGCTTTTGATAAGTCTCCTACAGCTATCTCCTGCAGTAGCTTCTGATAGATAATAGTCTCCTACACCTATCTCCTGCAGTAGCTTCTGATAGATAATACTCTCCTACACCTATCTCCAGCAGTAGCTTCTGATAGAAAATAGTCTCCTACACCTATCTCCTGCAGTAGCTTCTGATAGATAATAGTCTCCTACACCTATCTCCTGCAGTAGCTTCTGATAAATCTCCTACACCTATCTCCTGCAGTAGCTTCTGATAGATAATAGTCTCCTACACCTATCTCCTGCAGTAGCTTCTGATAGATAATAGTCTCCTACACCTATCTCCTGCAGTAGCTTCTGACAGTCTCCTACACCTACCTCCTGCAGTAGCTTCTGATAGAAAATAGTCTCCTACACCTATCTCCTGCAGTAGCTTCTGATAGATAATAGTCTCCTACACCTATCTCCTGCAGTAGCTTCTGATAGATAATAGTCTCCTACACCTATCTCCTGCAGTAGCTTCTGACAGTCTCCTACACCTACCTCCTGCAGTAGCTTCTGATAGAAAATAGTCTCCTACACCTATCTCCTGCAGTAGCTTCTGATAAGTCTCCTACACCTATCTCCTGCAGTAGCTTCTGATAGAAAATAGTCTCCTACACCTATCTCCTGCAGTAGCTTCTGATAAATAGTCTCCTACACCTATCTCCTGCAGTAGCTTCTGATAGATAATAGTCTCCTACACCTATCTCCTGCAGTAGCTTCTGATAAATCTCCTACACCTATCTCCTGCAGTAGCTTCTGATAGATAATAGTCTCCTACACCTATCTCCTGCAGTAGCTTCTGATAGATAATAGTCTCCTACACCTATCTCCTGCAGTAGCTTCTGACAGTCTCCTACACCTACCTCCTGCAGTAGCTTCTGATAGAAAATAGTCTCCTACACCTATCTCCTGCAGTAGCTTCTGATAGATAATAGTCTCCTACACCTATCTCCTGCAGTAGCTTCTGATAGATAATAGTCTCCTACACCTATCTCCTGCAGTAGCTTCTGACAGTCTCCTACACCTACCTCCTGCAGTAGCTTCTGATAGAAAATAGTCTCCTACACCTATCTCCTGCAGTAGCTTCTGATAAGTCTCCTACACCTATCTCCTGCAGTAGCTTCTGATAGAAAATAGTCTCCTACACCTATCTCCTGCAGTAGCTTCTGATAAATAGTCTCCTACACCTATCTCCTGCAGTAGCTTTTGATAAGTCTCCTACACCTATCTCCTGCAGTAGCTTCTGATAGATAATAGTCTCCTACACCTATCTCCTCCAGTAGCTTCTGATAGATAATACTCTCCTACACCTATCTCCAGCAGTAGCTTCTGATAGAAAATAGTCTCCTACACCTATCTCCTGCAGTAGCTTCTGATAGATAATAGTCTCCTACACCTATCTCCTGCAGTAGCTTCTGATAAATCTCCTACACCTATCTCCTGCAGTAGCTTCTGATAGATAATAGTCTCCTACACCTATCTCCTGCAGTAGCTTCTGATAGATAATAGTCTCCTACACCTATCTCCTGCAGTAGCTTCTGACAGTCTCCTACACCTACCTCCTGCAGTAGCTTCTGATAGAAAATAGTCTCCTACACCTATCTCCTGCAGTAGCTTCTGATAAATAGTCTCCTACACCTACCTCCTGCAGTAGCTTCTGATAAATAGTCTCCTACACCTATCTCCAGCAGTAGCTTCTGATAAATAGTCTCCTACACCTATATCCTGCAGTAGCTTCTGATAAGTCTCCTACACCTATCTCCTGCAGTAGCTTCTGATAAGTCTCCTACACCTATCTCCTGCAGTAGCTTCTGATAGTCTCCTACACCTACCTCCTGCAGTAGCTTCTGATAAATAGTCTCCTACACCTATCTCCAGCAGTAGCTTCTGATAAATAGTCTCCTACACCTATCTCCTGCAGTAGCTTCTGATAAGTCTCCTACACCTATCTCCTGCAGTAGCTTCTGATAGATAATAGTCTCCTACACCTATCTCCTGCAGTAGCTTCTGATAGATAATAGTCTCCTACACCTATCTCCAGCAGTAGCTTCTGATAGAAAATAGTCTCCTACACCTATCTCCTGCAGTAGCTTCTGATAGATAATAGTCTCCTACACCTATATCCTGCAGTAGCTTCTGATAGGTAATAGTCTCCTACACCTATCTCCTGCAGTAGCTTCTGATAGATAATAGTCTCCTACACCTATCTCCTGCAGTAGCTTCTGATAGATAATAGTCTCCTACACCTATCTCCTGCAGTAGCTTCTGACAGTCTCCTACACCTACCTCCTGCAGTAGCTTCTGATAGAAAATAGTCTCCTACACCTATCTCCTGCAGTAGCTTCTGATAAATAGTCTCCTACACCTATCTCCTGCAGTAGCTTCTGATAAATAGTCTCCTACACCTACCTCCTGCAGTAGCTTCTGATAAATAGTCTCCTACACCTATCTCCAGCAGTAGCTTCTGATAAATAGTCTCCTACACCTATCTCCTGCAGTAGCTTCTGATAAGTCTCCTACACCTATCTCCTGCAGTAGCTTCTGATAGATAATAGTCTCCTACACCTATCTCCTGCAGTAGCTTCTGATAGATAATACTCTCCTACACCTATCTCCAGCAGTAGCTTCTGATAGAAAATAGTCTCCGACACCTATCTCCTGCAGTAGCTTCTGATAAGTCTCCTACACCTATCTCCTGCAGTAGCTTCTGATAGATAATAGTCTCCTACACCTATCTCCTGCAGTAGCTTCTGATAAATAGTCTCCTACACCTATCTCCTGTAGTAGCTTCTGACAGTCTCCTACACCTACCTCCTGCAGTAGCTTCTGATAGATAATAGTCTCCTACACCTATCTCCTGCAGTAGCTTCTGATAGATAATAGTCTCCTACACCTATCTCCTGCAGTAGCTTCTGATAGATAATTGTCTCCTACACCTATCTCCTGCAGTAGCTTCTGATAAATAGTCTCCTACACCTATCTCCTGTAGTAGCTTCTGACAGTCTCCTACACCTACCTCCTGCAGTAGCTTCTGATAGATAATAGTCTCCTACACCTATCTCCTGCAGTAGCTTCTGATAGATAATAGTCTCCTACACCTATCTCCTGCAGTAGCTTCTGATAGATAATAGTCTCCTACACCTATCTCCTGCAGTAGCTTCTGACAGTCTCCTACACCTACCTCCTGCAGTAGCTTCTGATAAATAGTCTCCTACACCTACCTCCTGCAGTAGCTTCTGATAAATAGTCTCCTACACCTATCTCCAGCAGTAGCTTCTGATAAATAGTCTCCTACACCTATCTCCTGCAGTAGCTTCTGATAAGTCTCCTACACCTATCTCCTGCAGTAGCTTCTGATAAGTCTCCTACACCTATCTCCTGCAGTAGCTTCTGATAAGTCTCCTACACCTATCTCCTGCAGTAGCTTCTGATAAATAGTCTCCTACACCTATCTCCTGCAGTAGCTTCTGATAAATAGTCTCCTACACCTACCTCCAGCAGTAGCTTCTGATAAATAGTCTCCTACACCTATCTCCAGCAGTAGCTTCTGATAAATAGTCTCCTACACCTATCTCCTGCAGTAGCTTCTGATAAATAGTCTCCTACACCTATCTCCTGCAGTAGCTTCTGATAAGTCTCCTACACCTATCTCCAGCAGTAGCTTCTGATAGAAAATAGTCTCCTACACCTATCTCCTGCAGTAGCTTCTGATAAGTCTCCTACACCTATCTCCTGCAGTAGCTTCTGATAGATAATAGTCTCCTACACCTATATCCTGCAGTAGCTTCTGATAGGTAATAGTCTCCTACACCTATCTCCAGCAGTAGCTTCTGATAGATAATAGTCTCCTACACCTATCTCCAGCAGTAGCTTCTGATAGATAATAGTCTCCTACACCTATCTCCATCAGTAGCTTCTGATAGATAATAGTCTCCTACACCTACCTCCTGCAGTAGCTTCTGATAGATAATAGTCTCCTACACCTATCTCCTGCAGTAGCTTCTGATAGATAACAGTCTCCTACACCTACCTCCTGCAGTAGCTTCTGATAGATAATAGTCTCCTACACCTATCTCCAGCAGTAGCTTCTGATAGATAATAGTCTCCTACACCTACCTCCTGCAGTAGCTTCTGATAGATAATAGTTTCCTACACCTATCTCCTGCAGTAGCTTCTGATAGATAATAGTCTCCTACACCTATCTCCTGCAGTAGCTTCTGATGTCTCCTACACCTACCTCCTGCAGTAGCTTCTGATAGATAATAGTCTCCTACACCTATCTCCTGCAGTAGCTTCTGATAGATAACAGTCTCCTACACCTACCTCCTGCAGTAGCTTCTGATAGATAATAGTCTCCTACACCTATCTCCAGCAGTAGCTTCTGATAGATAATAGTCTCCTACACCTACCTCCTGCAGTAGCTTCTGATAGATAATAGTTTCCTACACCTATCTCCTGCAGTAGCTTCTGATAGATAATAGTCTCCTACACCTATCTCCTGCAGTAGCTTCTGATGTCTCCTACACCTACCTCCTGCAGTAGCTTCTGATAGATAATAGTCTCCTACACCTACCTCCTGCAGTAGCTTCTGATAGATAATAGTCTCCTACACCTACCTCCTGCAGTAGCTTCTGATAGAAAATAGTCTCCTACACCTATCTCCTGCAGTAGCTTCTGATAGATAATAGTCTCCTACACCTACCTCCTGAAGTAGCTTCTGATAAATAGTCTCCTACACCTACCTCCTGCAGTAGCTTCTGATAAATAGTCTCCTACACCTACCTCCTGCAGTAGCTTCTGATAAATAGTCTCCTACACCTACCTCCTGCAGTAGCTTCTGATAAATAGTCTCCTACACCTATCTCCTGCAGTAGCTTCTGATAAATAGTCTCCTACACCTACCTCCTGCAGTAGCTTCTGATAAATAGTCTCCTACACCTATCTCCTGCAGTAGCTTCTGATAGAAAACAGACGGTGAAACTCTAGGATTAGAAGATCCTGACAGATCTACTACGTCACACTGTCACTAACATTCATGGAGTCACCCATCTGGACTCACGACGGGGAAGGCTGTTTTTGGTTTAGCATCCAGGAAACGGCAGAGAACGTCTCAGCTAGTAGAAGCTAACTGTTAGCATTAGCAACTCCACCACACAGCAGAACTCCTCCAGGCTTGTGTTATTTGTGGAGATAAAACATCAACGTTGCAGAGCAGACAGTCAGTGGTAGAGTCGTGTTGCTGTTAGCCAATCAGAGGAGAGATGTCCACAGAAGACCAAAAGCCCTGCCCCCCGAAGCTCAACTCTGATGCGGCTCACTTCAAGTTCCTGAAACAGGAGAACCGGAGCTTTTTCCCCAGAGAACAACTTACTAGGCATCCATTCCTACGAGAGACCACTGCAGACGAGTGAACCACGTCAAAACAAGACCGTTAATCCGATCGCTGGGAAAAAAAATCCTAACATTCCTAAGTGGAAACAAACAGCTCAGATGATCTAAAACATCTAAACTTCCACTATTTTAATCCGAGGATCTAGGAAATCAGAACCAGACCTTGTTGAGGATCCAGAGATGCTAACCAGGAGGAGCAGAGGCCTCGTCTGGGTCTATACAGCTTGGTTTGGTACCGAACCACGGCCACAAGGATCTGCAGCCGGTCTGGGTGGGCCTGTGGAGAGAGGTTCTGTTCTAGATCAGTAGAACTACTCAGACCTGCTCCAGTGTCGAGGAGGAGGCGGAGCTACCTTTAGAGAAGAGGCAATGGAGAAGGATCGTGGCTGGATCTCAGGGAACAGGTCCAGGAGGTGATCCACTCCGAGTTCACTTGTAGTTTGAGGGAAATCAGTCAGAACCTGCAAAACGAGCATCAAACCGGTTCAGAGGCTCCGGACTGGGTCAGCGGTTCTGGACCGTTTAGTCCCCACCTCCAGCGCTGTGCGTCGAGGTCGGTTGCAGTAACCGTGCAGCTCTTCCTGACCGGCCGCTGAGCTGAACTCCATCAGCTTGTCCCTTTCCCGCTCGTCGGTGGCGAACGTTGACAGAAGCTCAAAGAAGGAACGCCGCGGCACAGCGGCGATGTCCAGGTAACGCTCCACCAGGTGGTGCACGGTGCACGGCTCAGGAAGTCCCGCTGGAACTAAGAGGACAGATCAGAGAAGCTTTAGGACCCCAATAATCCCTAAGGAGACGGATTTATCCTAACCCAAACGGTCCGGAACACCGGAGTACCTGCAGCGTTCCCCGTGGGTTTGAGAGTGAAGCTGGATTCTGGGTCCAACCTGAGCAGCTGACAGAAGAGCCGAACATCTGCTGCAGCGTTGTGAGGACGAATCATCACAATGTCTCCAGCTGCAAACCTGCTGAGCAACATCACAGGTAAGTCCAGAACAAATCCCAGAACCACATTCGGATCTGGACCAGCTGAAGGTACGCACTCGATCCCGGACCCAGAAATATCAAACTCAATCAGTCGCACATCCTGGAAATGAGACGGATGCGTCACTCTCCTGTTGGACAGCATCCTGGCAGGAAAAGGACAGGACTCGGACGGGGCGGTTCGGTCCGAGGGGACTCTGGCTGGATCGGTGGTTCTCTTCGTCTCAGCATCCAGGAAGTGGAACGTGAACGAAGGTGGGAGTCTGGAACGAAACCCAAACAGGAGCTGGTGTTTACAGCCCAACATGGAACGAGCTGCTGGACAGAGACACTCACGGTTCGTCCTCCCTCAGAGGGACCACATCAGCCAGAGACGGGTTCAGAACCAGAACCTTCTCCCAGAATAAAGAGAGCCACGGGTCGATGACGGCGTCCGGCCTGTTCCAGACACACCCGCGTGAGAGAAAGCCAAACACAGGTGTTCATCCGGAGGAGCGGCGGTCTCACCCCAGGTCGTGCTGGTCGTCTGCCAGACCGACCGGAACCAGCATGGTACCACCTAGCTGCTCCAGACGCTTGTGAAGCTTCTTGGCCACAAAATTAAACCTAAAACATAAAAGAGCTCTGATGCTGCTGCAGAAACAGGAAATCTCCACAAACATTCCTACTTTAGGATTCTAACGGTATTCCAGCTCTTCATCACTCCGTCTCCTCATCCTCAGAGGGAACTCCAAACTGGACCACAAGACAGAAACCTCTAAAATCTGGAGAGCCTGAAGAACCCAGAGGAACTAACTTCGGATAGGAGGAGTCTCCCAGACCCAGAACTGCACAGTCCAGCCGGTTCAGAGCGCCAGCAGGTACGGACTTCCGAAACAGGAACCTCCAGAAGGTCTTCAGACACAAACACAACCACATGACTCCTGCAGCTAGAGGTCGTGTCTGAGGAGGAGCTGTGTGTGTTGTCCTACCTTCATGTTGTCTGGAGGGTCTCCTTGTCCCGTGGTGGAACACACGAACACAACCAGAACCTCTGAGATCAGCTGGGCCTGAAACCACATCAGTCAGATCCACTTCCACCTGTTCCACAGAAGACACGAACCCTCCTCACTCACCGGGTCATACCGGTCCAGAGGCATCACCCGAACCTTCAGCCGCCTCCTCTGGGCCTGCCGGGCCACCCTGTGGGCCGTGTCCTGGGCGGTACCGGTCTGACTCCCGTACAGAACCAATAGAACCGGGCCCGACATTGTGGCTAGAGGACAAGCAAAGTTAGCTTTGAGCTTATCGACAAAACTTTTTTTCACCTTTATACAGTGAAAAAACACACACACAGTTACACACACACACACCATCGCCGTTCACAGGGAGTGTGTATAAATACCACACACGTATTCATGTGTGTATAACCACTGTAGACATATACATGCATAGTATTTATACACACACCACACAGGGTGTATAAATACCACACACGTATTCATGTGTATAACTACTGTAGACATATACATGCATAGTTTTATACACACACCACACAGGGAGTGTGTATAAATACCACACACGTATTCATGTGTATAACTACTGTAGACATATACATGCATAGTATTTATACACACACCACACAGGGAGTGTGTATAAATACCACACACGTATTCATGTGTAGAACTACTGTAGACATATACATGCATAGTATTTATACACACACCACACAGGGAGTGTGTATAAATACCACACACGTATTCATGTGTATAACTACTGTAGACATATACATGCATAGTATTTATACACACACCACACAGGGAGTGTGTATAAATCCCACACACGTAATCATGTGTATAACTACTGTAGACATACACATGCATAGTATTTATACACACACCATCGCTGTTCACAGCGAGTGTGTATAAATACTACACACATATACATGTGTGTATAAATACTATGGACAAATACATGCATAGTATTTATCCACTCACCATCACCGTTCACAGGGAGTGTGTATAAATACCACACACGTATACGTGTGTGTATAACTACTAAAGACATGTGTACGTCTGTATAAATACTATACACATGTACATGTATGTGTAAATACTATAGACATGTGTACATGTATGTGTAAATACTATAGACATGTCTGTAATGTTGTGGTCCAGGAGACTTGGCATTAACAGGTCTGTTAGCTGCTAACAGCGGAGCTAACAGCTAACAGACCAGAGAACAAAGTTTTTCTATTTGCGTTTATTCTTCACTAAATAATTAAAATAAATGTAATGTGGTAAAAAGAACGCAGGATACTTACGGCTTCCGTCTCTGTCTAAAACGGCTTTAAAGGTGATTAAAACGGTGACATGTAAAGGAGCTGACTGGAGTCAAACAAGCGCCGTAAAGCAGGTCACTTACGACACACTTTACGACAAAGCCGGTGCACTCGTTTGTAGCGTAACCAGAGGCCCAACACTCGCCCTACAGCAAAGTGCACCAGGAGAAACTGCGCTAAGGCTTCGAGTGCGTGGTTCACAAGTCACTTGTGACAAGTGTGCAAATAATTACCGAATTAATTACAGGGAGCATTGCGTCATCAATCGCAACACATGCCGGGATGCTGGTCGCTTTGATACTTTCTCCAAAAACCTTTAACTTTTAAAACAACCAAAGTTATTTTTCAATAAATTTACATTAATTGCTGGTTTTTCTAAAATATTCAGAGCATCAACTAATCATCCAAAACGAGCTTTAATTACAACTAATCACCCAAAACGAGAAAAGGAACTTGAGCCTTTTCTCCTGCAGCACTGACTTGTGATATAACCCAAGTCCACATAGACGCAGACTTGGGTGAAGTGTGGATCAAGGGTGCAAAGGGGGCGTGATCAACTTCCGCACTTCAGGATCGGGACACCCTAAGCACTTGTTGGAAGTGCGAGTATTGGGATTGGACCATTAACAGTTACACTGATGTCTATAAAGGACCGTCAGAAAACCTCAGGAAGGATTTTATGAGTTTGATGGAAAAGCTACAAACCCATGAAACATTAAATCTATCAGAGAAGGAGCTGGGGTGTAGGCGCGTGTGCAGTGGTGTGTTTCAGGTAAAAACAAAAGTCCTGCACAAGTTTTCAGCTGTGCCTGAATCCGTCCCGTTTTCCTTCCCTGCAGGCAGACTTCCTGTAAGGCTTCAATGTGCTTCTGGATCAGGAATGACATGTTGACTAGACTTGTTGACGTTTTGCTCTTTGGTTGATTTCTGTTTTCCGTTCTTGTATTTGATCAGGTAACTTTGGGTTTGTTTAAGCCGACCAAAGCTCATCAGAGACCTGAACCAGGGCCTCCTCAGCAGGTCCTACAGAAGCTGATCAGGTGCTGCAGCAGAGGAACGTCTCAGACCTGCAGCAGTTTGGATCTGCTGTCTAATGGAATCTGGACAGAAACAAAAGGCTGCTGGTCAGATGAAATAATCGAAGAATCCAGATCAGCAGGTGTTGTGTGGGTACAGGGTAACACAGGAGTTTTATTAGCTTTAGAATCAGATTACATGAAAACATTTACAGTAGTTTTTGCAGGAGAGTTGAGAGCACGTTGACAGAACAGCTTCACACAGAAACGAGCTGTGAGACGATTTAAGTTGGTGTGAAACCAGCAGATGGACATGGAGGCAGTTAGATAACCGCTTTAGCTCATGTTGGCCTGATGAATAACAGACGGGTGTTTTCTGCATCCGGATCAATACACATCTAAATCTTATTAAAACAGCATCCTGATTTTCAGCATCAAACCACTTCGTTTGAGTCCGTTTGAACTTTAAATACTCGTTAAAAGACTTAAATAATATTCTAGCGGGTCTAGAAGGACAACATGTAAAGTGCTTAGAGCAGCTGGCCTCTGGGACGGAGATTAAAGCTCAGTAAACGTGGACAGAAGGGTTAGGATGTGCCCTCTGCCCTGGACAGAAGGCACCAAACAGGAAGTTCAGGCAAGGAGCAGAGAAGATAAAGGAAGGATGACCCAATCCAGCCTTAAAGGGCTTCGGCCCGTAGAATCTGGGGCTATGATCATCCGTAACCGTCGTTCCTGTTTTCATCAAACTAGCGTTAAAAATAACAGAAGATTTACAAAATGTACAAGAAGAAGGCACGAATGATGAGTGAAGACGTTCTAAGGTGAAACGGTCTTCAACCAGTGAGGGGGGGGGGGGGTCCCACTTAATACACACATGTTCAGTTAACTACATGTTAGCTAGAACCGACAGAACCAGAACCAGCAGTAGCAAAGTGGCTCAGAGCTTCAGAAACCTGGTAAAAGCGTTTAAACACGACGACGTCACAGCAGCTTCAGGGTCATGCATCACCACGGCGGGGAGGGGGGGAGGGGGGGGGGTCCGGCTCAGCTGCGGAACAGACGGATCCGCTGGGCGATGCTGCTGCGGCACAGAGGACAGCCCTGCAGAGCATCGCTGCACACCTGGCAGCAGCACACGTGACCGCAGGGCAGGAAGATGACCTGAGGCTGAGCAAACACAGGAAGTGACGTCACCAGCAGGAAAAACCAAATGCTCATCAGCCTGAACTAGAAATAAGTAAAACGTGCTCTAGACATCAGATGTTTACAACGTGGATGTTGGAATTTCAGCTGCAGTGTTCAGAGATGTTCCAGCGATAAGAAGCCGTCTAAGGCGTAGCGGACGCCGCACTGGAGGCCCATCCTGCAGCAGCACACCTGGTCCGAGTCAGCACACCTGGTCCGAGTCAGCACACCTGGTCCGAGTCAGCACACCTGGTCCGAGTCAGCACGCCTGGTCCGAGTCAGCACGCCTGGTCCGAGTCAGCACGCCTGGTCCGAGTCAGCACACCTGGTCCGAGTCAGCACACCTGGTCCGAGTCAACACACCTGGTCCGAGTCAGCACACCTGGTCCGAGTCAGCACACCTGGTCCGAGTCAACACGCCTGGTCCGAGTCAGCACGCCTGGTCCGAGTCAACACACCTGGTCCGAGTCAGCACGCCTGGTCTCTGAGTCAGCACACCTGGTCCGAGTCAGCACACCTGGTCCGAGTCAACACACCTGGTCCGAGTCAGCACGCCTGGTCCGAGTCAACACGCCTGGTCCGAGTCAGCACGCCTGGTCCGAGTCAGCACGCCTGGTCCGAGTCAGCACGCCTGGTCCGAGTCAGCACACCTGGTCCGAGTCAGCACACCTGGTCCGAGTCAGCACACCTGGTCTGAGTCAGCAGGGACGAACAGCTGACCCTAACCCATCATTAAAGCAGGTGTGTCGCTGCAGCAGAACGAACCTCCACCACCAGGCTGGAAGAGCCCAGCTCTAATACAGTTATCAGCTTTTCCTACGCTGTCCTTTAAATGGTTCTGATCCGAAAAGAACATTCAATCCGGTTCTAATGGACCTCTGGACTTCTGGTTCTGGATGAACTCACCCCAGTCTCCATGCAGACCACACACTCTGAGCTTCCCGGTCCCTCCAGGGGCACAGGGGCCGACGGGGTGACAGGGGTTCCGGGGCTCCGTGGGGGACTAGGGGTCTGTAAGGTGGAGGTCCTGGAAGGACACGGAGGGGCGGACGGAGCCGTGGGGACGGCTTCCTGTTCCTGTTGGTCCGCCTTACGGACTCCTGCTGGAGCAGAACTCAGGTTCAGTCATAAATGACAGAAACACAGTTTGAGCAGGTGAGTCTGGTGGCTCATCCAGGTGTTGTACCTGCAGGCTGGCGCTCCCGGGCCCAGCTCAGCAGAGCCTTCTGGATCCCCGTTTCCGTAATTCCCACCTGAGGAATAATAGATTGGATCACACCAGAGACCCGGGGCCTCATGTGCCAGCCGTACTAATGAACAGATGTGTGTGTGGTGCGTAGGAACTAACGTACACACTGTGTGTGTCCATCATGTTGTACCTGTGTGGAAACTAGGGATGGGTACCTTTGACATTTGAATCGATACCGGTACTTAACGGTACCAATTTTAGATACTTTTGAGTGTTTATTATTTTAATTCTCTTTTATAATTAAATATATATTTTTCTCAATATATAACAATATTTGATAAATATCACGATAAATTACATACAACTGTTTGTATTTTAACATCGTCCTTGTAGTTTTATAAGCTGATAATTAAACTGAAGCAAACATCTTTACTGTGAACTAAATTTACTGTGTATCTTCATTCCTTTTACCGTCCTTTTTCATTTGATTTTTCCTACTGGGAAGCTAGAATTTCCGAGGAGAAAGCGAACGCACCATTAGCTGATCACAACGGTGGCAATGGAAGCTAATTTATCAAGCTAACGTTATCTTAAACAGTTTATTTAACTGCTGGAGCAGATTTAAACGATGATGCCTCACACTTAGATCATTGTCACTGGTTTCATCTTCACCCAATCACCCGTCGCATTTAGTAAAGTGAAGCCAAACTTTAGAGCGCGTTCGTGTTCTAGTCGGAAATTCGGAGTTCTGAGGAGAAAGCGAACGCACCATTAGCGGAACGGAAGCTAACATATCAAGCTAACGCTATCTTAAACATTATATTTACCTACCGGAGCAGATTAAGATGAGGATGTCTCACTTAGATCGTTGTTGCTGGTTTCATCATCACCCAATTACCCGTCACGTTTAGTGAAGTGGACCCGAGCTTTAGCGTGCGTTCTTTCTACCATGCTGCTCTGTTTACAACTCGCTCGCAGCGACCGACGACATAACGCTCTTGCGCATGCGCAGCTGTCTAGGCAAGTTCTCGTTATGAAGGACGGTACTGTGGAATTCGGTCGGTACCTTAAAAAGTACCGAATTCGGTACCCATCGCTAGTGGAAACGTTCCTAAACACCAGAACACTTCAGATGTGTGTAGGAACAGCATCTAGTGGTAGAACGGGGAACCGCTACGCCGAAGGTCTCAGTCGTCCACTCATTATTTTACCCAGTAAATAAATATTTATGTGGAATAACAGCCGAGTCACATTCCCAGTGCTACAACACCGACGGGAATCCGACTGTAGAAGGGACGTCGTGTTTTTGTTCATCTTCCATTTTTATGATGTTCTTAACAGTTTTAAATAATTAATATTATAGTTTTATGATGTGATATTTGTGTGAGTCTGCTTGAGACGCGTTAGATAAAAGATGCTTTCTAGATTATTAGGAAGGATCTGTCGGAGCTCCTCTGGAGGAAACGCAGATCCGTCTGGAGCGTCGCTGGGATTTGGGATCCTTGTGGAGCGACAGATAAACCGCACAGATCCGATTCTGTTTTACAACTACCAGAACCTCCTCTGCTCCCCATCGCACACACGTCGCCATGGTAACCAGAGTGAATGACAGCTGAGAGGCTGCACTCAGACATCTCCAGATAAAAGTAACTCCCTCCAGAAGAACTCCTTAAGTGTAAATGAGAACCCGTTACGCTACGATTGATCAGATTAACGTTTTTATTTGTTCCTGACAGGAACCTCTCCTCTGTCCCGACCGCGTTTACAAACTCTGACACTTGTTTGGTTTTGCACTTCGACAGAAAGTGTCTCGATCTCACGAGATTCCTTTTTTCTGGGCAGAACGCAGGAATCCCTCACGAGCTGAGGAGGTAGCGTGACCAAATATGGGTAATTGAGGGCGTTCCTGTATGTAAGTGACTGAGAACGGACACGAGCACCAGGGCAGCACAGGCGGGATTTATCATCGGACGAGTGCGGAGGATCGTGCGTACGAGAGACCGCCGCATGCCTCATGAATCAGGATTCTGACCATTCCTATGAACGTTCTACGTTCCGTTCATAGGAAGGAATTTAGAAATTTTTCTACGAACATTTGATGATCGAGGCCCCAGGTGCTGAGCGGACTCTGGACACAGAATCAGATCTACCTGCTTCAGGTCCGATGAGGTCATGTGACACAGCGCCTCCGTAGTGATGTGATGGTGGGCCAGGACAGGCAGGTAGTGCTGAGCTGAGAGTCTACAGAGCAGGTGGACTAACTCCATCTCCACTCCTGCTTCCTGTGTTCAGAAGCAGCTTTAGAACCTCGAGACCATTGTTCTGACCCGATTCCTGACAGTTCTGCTGCGGTTCTGTACCTGCATGCGGAGAGACAGCGGTTTGGCGTCCAGCAGCCTCTGGTACTGGATCATCCAGTAGTTCTGCTGGTTGGACTCAGAATTCCTCTCAATCTCCACCTGAAGAACAAAAACATGTTTCTGACAGCTGCTCCCCTCCTGAGCCCGTCGGGTTCTGGTTCTGAGTCTGGGTCTAGGTGTGGGCCCGGTCCTACCAGGATCTGTCTGAGTTCCTGCTCGCGCTGGTCCTTCTGCTTCAGCAGCTGCTGCAGCAGGTCACTGAGAGCCGTCCGCTGCTCCACCAGAACCTCCTGCAAACACCAGCAGAACCGGTTAACGAACCACTTATCTCACATCAACAGAACCGGGTCCTGGAGCAGAGCCCGGTGGCCTGCAGCTGTAGTTCTGACCACATGTAGAACTGATGACATGGAGCAGGAACAGGATCAAATGTGTGACAGCGGAGGAAGAGGCGGCGACACCCACCTGCAGGTTCTCAGAGTCCAGATTACGTCTTTTAATCTCCAGATTAGTCAGCTGCATGAGTTCTCCTTCTATCAGCTTGATCTGAGGAGGTGAGAAGCTGCTGAGGTCAGGTGGAACCAGCTGATGGGTGACACTAAACAACCCACAGGTAGGAGGATACCCCTCCAAACCAGCAGGGGGCGCTGCAGACCACCCTCCACCATGCTGACATCCCACTAATCAGGTATTTACTTTCATTAGCTCATCTTCATTTTGAGAGGAGAAACTTACAGAAGATATGAAACGACAGAAATGCAGACGCAGACGTTCAGGTGTCGCTCAGCAGGTAAATAAACAACCGAGTCCAGCTGTTTAACGGTTGCCATTGGTAACCAGGTGTCTGTTCACTACTATACATACTGATTACAGCTGGAGGCAAACAGAAGCTTTATAATCTCATCGTGAGATGTTGTATCCAATCAGAACCAACAGGAATGCTGTTACGTTAGCTCCGCCCCTTCCGTCCACAGAGTCACATCCTACAGCGACAGAAACCGGAGCTGGTGGAACCAAACCAGCGTTCTGCACGGCCATTAGGATGTGTGAGGAGTTCGATGGTGATGTAGGGGCTGGAAAAGCAGGATGAGGAGGAGAAGCGACGGCGGCTGTGGGCGCTCCTGACCTGGTTACGGATGTATCCGTGAACAGCGTCTTTCTGCAGCTGCAGCGCCTGGAAAGCAGCTTTCTGCATCTCCTCCTGCACGAACCAATCAGAAGACACGTAACAGAAGACATGAGGGTGGGGCTTCCGTTCCTCCATCTCCTCACAGCACCCCTTACCTCCTGCAAGATCTGAGCGATGGCCTTAGACTTGTCCAGGACCTGGAGAGACAGCATCCGCTCACACTTCCTGTCCAGAGTCTCCATGCTGTTGCAGGACAAAGAGAGACGGAGTCAGGACAGACCCGCAGATGTTCCGGATGCTCAGCTGTGATCTGGGGTTGTCACCTCCTGCAGGCCTCGGAGACCAGACTCTGCCTGCGACAGTCGCTGGCCTCCTGCAGGAGGCTCATGGCGTAGCCGTCCGACAGCAGCTTCTGCATGGCGGCTGCACGCCACCAGGAAGGGTTGAGATGGAGTCAGGAGGGGAACGGGACACAGATACCACAACAACATGGACATTCCATAAACGCTGTTATTCCTACCTGCCACCTCCCTCTTCCTCAGGGAGTTGGCCTCTTCCTGTGTGATGGTCGTCAACTGCTCCATCCGGATCCTGGAAGTCAGACCAAAAGCTTTTAACTGCTGCAGCCGATGAGGATCTGGGAGAAACCCGGAAGGTTTCACGCGTGTGAAGCTAAAGGATCTCAGGGATTAAAACAGAACTTAATCGGAAGCTTTAATCCGTGAAGTTCTTTTATCTGTGAGCCACGAATGAAGGACTTCACGTGTCTGATCTCATCGTCTATCTCTGAAAGAACTTAGTCCATCTGGCCTGGGAGAAGCTCCACTAATTGTGGGATAATGGGAAAACTATTGGATCGTTTTGGGCTGAGAGTGCTCCTCTGGGTTCTGGGTCCACTCACCGGTCCTCCTCCATGGCCTGGAGAAACTCGGTGCTCTTCTTCTGCCTACAGAAACATTGAGAGGATGTGGATTGAGTCGAGGTTCTTCCGTAGGTGTACAGGAGCAGACCTCGGAAGCCTTTGGTCCCACCTGTTGTTGTCCATCAGCAAGCTGCCAATGCGGCTGCTGATGTTGTCTTCAGCCTGACGGACCTTCTCCAGGATGAGCAGCCTCTCGGCCTCCTGAGCTCTCTGCTGCTGGCTGAAGCCCAGCTCCACGCGCTCCTGCTCCTGAAGACCACAGGAGTCATCAGAACCAAACAATGAGGAGACCTCCACCTTCAACCCTGACCCAGAGTCCTGAGCAGGAACGCTACAGTTGAAGATGATGTGAAGGACGTTTAAACAAATGATGAAGCAGCTCGATGTCATCTCATCTGACTGAAACATGAAGCTGCAGAGGATCAGAACCTCTAAAATCACCTAATCCACCATCACGGGTTATCACTTTCTACCCGTGTCAACACTCCCCACCTGTTGATGGTCAAACTGTTTAGGAGGTTTTAGGTCCTGATCTAAACCTCTAACAGGATGAAACCTGAGGAGATGAACACAGATTACAATAGACATCTCGTCGTGCTTTTATTCTGAAGGGCTGCACCGCAGCGTGGTCAGAAGAGCAGAGATCATGAATGATACTGGGCTGGGTTGTGAGCGTACCTGTCGGACTGAGATCAGGATGTTTTCCTTGTGGGAGTTGTTCATGAGGAGAAGCTGAGTGTGCTCCTTTTGTTTCTCCTCCAGGTGGCGCTCAAAGGCCAACTTCTCCTGCTGCTTCAGCTCCTGGAGAAGAACAAGAACTTTCAGAATAAATCTGAGAAAAGACGTGCGTGTGTGTGCATGTCTCTGTGTGTGTGTGTGTGCATGTGTGTGCATGTCTGTGTGTGCGTGTGTGTGCATGTCTGCGTGTGTGTGCATGTGTGTGCGTGTGTGTGCATGTGTGTGTGCATGTCTGTGTGTGCGTGTGTGTGCATGTCTGTGTGTGCGTGTGTGTGCATGTCTGTGTGTGTGTGTGTGTGTGTGCATGTCTGTGTGTGCGTGTGTGTGCATGTCTGTGTGTGCGTGTGTGTGCATGTCTGTGTGTGCGTGTGTGTGCATGTCTGTGTGTGCGTGTGTGTGTGTGCATGTGTGTGCATGTCTGTGTGTGCGTGCGTGCATGTCTGTGTGTGCGTGTGTGTGTGTGCATGTGTGTGCGTGCGTGTGTGCGTACATGTGTGTGCGTGCGTATGTGCGTACGTGCATGCGCGTGCGTGTGTGTGTGTGTGTGTGTGGCCACAAACCTTTCTCTTCTCATAGTCACTGATTTTATTCTATAACAGATAAAATGAAATAAAAAACAGATTTCAGCATCTTTAACACCCGCCAGCCAAAACATTATGACCATCAGCTTCCTGGTATGTGTGTGTGCCTCTTTGGGGTTATTCTGGTACCTTCCAGACCTCCTCAAGTCCATCCAAACAGTCAGAGTCCTGTTTGCTGCAGTCGGTCTCCAGAACCGGCAGCAGATACTGGGATGGGGGGCAGTATTCCTCTCCCAGTTCTGAAAATCCACCACACAGAAGCACACACAACTAACTGGGTCTGCAGCACAACTAAGATTTCTGTTGTTTCCTTCAGTTTGTGCGGATCAGGCCTCGTGTAATCTGCAACCACGCCCCCAATCTGCTTCACAACGGTGGCAGTAAGTGTCACTCTGCTGTTTTTACCGTTAACCACTGGAAATATCCACCTGTTGCTGAAAATCTATCAAACGATGCTCAGTTGTCCAAAAATGTTGGCGGCTTCGTAACATATAACCATAAAAATAAAGTCTAAAATACATGAGAGCAGGTCTAAGTCTCTGAGCCGCTAATGAGTAGAGGCCGGCTGATACATTGGGCCGATATTTTACATTTTCTATACATTAGCCGGAATTTTTTTTTAAAAGCCGATAAAAAAATAAATCAATAAAAAGTCAGGCGCTCGTGTGGCCAACTGCCGCCACTACTGGACTAGACGCACAGGTTTTTAGAATCTTTTGAGTTTGTTTTACATTTGAGGTTCAATAAATATTAAAAGAGTTACTGACTTATTTAATTTAAATTGCACACAGTAGGGCTGAACGATTTTGGGAAATAATCTAATTGTGATATTTTTCTTTAATATTGCAATTGCGATTTAATTCACAAATATTTTCTCAAGGGGCTTTTCTCATTTTTCAACTAACGGAAGCAAAAAAAAGATCAATGTAACTTGTACTGAATATCAACAAGTTTATTTGTCTACACACAAACGAACACTCACAAGACAGCATCTTGTATTTGAAGGTAGGAGCACATCCCTTGAAGGAGCATAGGTATTAGCATCAACTGTGAAAATTTATTTGCAGGAAAGAAGTGTGTCCCGTTTATTGAAGTCTTTTGTGTTTAGAGTTTTTGACGTCTTGTCCATGCAGAGCTTCCGTATTTAGTTATGTTCACAGCTGCTAGCCAAAACTCAGTGGAGTTGAAGTACAGTTTTCTAGCTTTACTAAAATATCTGTCTGTACTTATTTGATTAATGGCAGTTTTTACTTTTTATTAGACTCCAAATGTAATAATTTGGCACGTTCCTAATTCGTAATTTGTAAGAATCTATTCGGCGATATTAGCATTAGCATCCCTATGGTTTTTTCAATGTATATTAGCATTGTGCTAACCACTCGCAGCCAGTCAAATCGCAGCCTTTGCGATTAGAAAATCTCCTTTTGTCACATCGCAATTTAATTGCATATGCAATTAATCGTTCAGTCTTAGCTCACAGTGAGTGTTCAGTTGTCCTTCACAATCAACATGCTGCTAAAACGCAAATATCGGCCTTAATAATCGGCTTTAGATATTGACCACAGGCAACAAAATTCTTTAAAAATCGGTATCTGCCTTAAAAAACCCACATCGGTCGACCTCTACTAATGAGTGCTAACCAGTGATGCCAGTAAAGCGTTACTCTAAAATGGCCAATTTTCCCAGTAACGACTAATCTAACGCGTTACTATTTCCATACAAGTAAACAAATGAAAGTTACTTTTCCCAGACACTACCGATTACTAGTTTTGTGAAAGCGTTTTCATGTTTGGTCACGATGTGAAAACCAGCTACAGGAAGAACTTCTAACTGCCTCAACATAAAAGTCAGCAATCAGTTTTCTATGCATAAATGATGCATTAAATGCTAACAGCTAGCATCTAACGTGGTCATACACACCGGCAGCCATGGTTACTGTTAAGACACATCACGCTAAAAGGATTACCATCAGAACACCGAACAAAAGACGAATAACCAACAAAACACACCAAAACAGAACAGACAACTGGAAAACTGGCTACCCACAATGCACCTCACCTGCTGCTCGTTCCACAGTCACTAGTGTCACTAGTGACCCTGTTGGATGCTAATTGTTAGCATTCTTCCAAATGCATTGCATCAGCATCACAAAACTGATTGTTGAATTTAATGTCGAGGCAATGATTACTGTTAGTAGCAGCTGTTGAAAGTAACTTCTAATCTAACTTAATTACTTTTGAAATGCAGGAATCAGTAAAGTAACTTAGTTACTTTTGAATGTAGTAGTGAGTAGTCAAACTATTATTCAAGGTAACAGTGGTGCTAACTACTGCTAATTAGCACTAACGAGTGCTAACTACTTCTAACTAGCACTAACGAGAGCTAACTACTGCTAACTAGCATTAACGAGTGCTAACCACTGCTAAACTAGCACAAACTACTGCTAACGAGTGCTAACTACTGCTAAACTAGCACTAACTACTGCTAACTAGGGCTAACGAGTGCTAACTACTGCTAAACTAGCACTAACTACTGCTAACTAGGGCTAACGAGTGTTAACTGCTGCTAACTAGGGCTAACGAGTGATAACTACTGCTAAACTAGCACTAACTACTGCTAACTAGCGCAAACTACTGCTAACTAGGGCTAAACTAGCACTAACTACTGCTAACTAGCGCTAACGAGTGTTAACTACTGCTAACTAGCGCTAACGCGTGTTAACTACTGCTAACTAGGGCTAACGAGTGCTAACTATTGCTAAACTAGCACTAACTACTGCTAACTAGGGCAAACAAGTGTTAACTACTGCTAACTAGGGCTAACGAGTGTTAACTACTACTAACTAGGGCTAACGAGTGTTAACTACTGCTAACTAGGGCTAACGAGTGTTAACTACTGCTAACTAGGGCTAACGAGTGTTAGTGACTTGACCTGCTGCAGGTCAGTGGTGTTTGTTTCAGCAGGAGGAACATTAATGAGGTCATCAGTTTGATTGTGGTCTCCAGCGATTCTTAAATGCCTAACTCAAATCCATTTAAACCCACCCCCAGTTGTGACCTTTGACCCTACCGCTGCACAGGTAGCGCTGGATGCTCTCGGTTCCCTCTGAGCACACGGATGCAGGTGGAAACGTCATGGCGGCGGCGTCGAGGGTGAGGCTCTGTCACACACAAACATAATGGGGTCGTTGATGAAACCAGGAGAACTTCCTGAGTTCTGCTGCTGGGACACTAACGGACCTCCAAGGTGCGGATGTGGGCCAGCGCTTTGGGGAGCTGCATGACCTTGTTGTCGCTGACGTCCAGAGTCCGCAGGCTCCTCAGAGAGCCGATAGAGGGTGGCAGCTCACTCAGACGGTTTCCTGTTGGTGAGTCATGACAGGTCATGTGACCGTTCACGCTGAAACAAACAGGAAGTAAAGGCCTCACCCTTCACGTTGAGCGTCTGCAGCAGCTGCAGCTTCCCGATGGATTCTGGCAGGACCTTCAGATGGTTCTTCTCCACATTCAGGATCTAACGGATCAGAACCAGAGACGTGAAGAGCAGCAGCCAATAAGTGTCATTCCTGCTCCCCCGGCAAGCAGACCTACCTGCAGAGTAGAGACTTTCCCAATGTCCTCCGGGAGACACGTGAGCTGATTGTCATGCAGGTCCAGGACCTTCAGAAACAGAAAGAAAACATCAGATTGAGGTCTGATCAGGTCAACCAGATCTCCATCAGCTGCTGGTCATCATCTTCCTGTCTCCGTTCCCAGCAGCCCCTCTAAAAGGGTTGTGGCTTTTCTCTGGTTCTGGACCCAGTTTTGTTTTCCTGTTGGTTTCTCTGATGCTGGGCTGGTTTCAGAAATAAAGGAGTGGTGGAAGATAAGTTTTAGCCTCAAAAGTCACACAGATCCATCAGAGAGCTGGACAGGGACCAGAACCAGACTTCTTCAGCTGTCTGAATCTTCTGGTTGGAGCTGAAGTTCTGATTCTGAACCAGACTGGGTCTCTGTCAGGCTGCTGGTACCAGAAGAGTCTAGAGATCCAGTTTAAACTGGTTCTGGTGTGGTGACATGACTTTGGCTCATCCCTTGAGTTCGAGGAGTCTTTTCCTGTCTGGACCGTCGGGTCTCTGAGGAGAATCCTCCTCCAGAACATTAGCTACATGGTATCGGATCCTTCTGACCAGGTGGTTTACCTTTAAGGTGGACAGAGTGCTGATGTCACATCCCTTGGTCAGTAGAACCCTCAGCTCGTTGGTGTGGAGGATCAGGACCTGAGGAGACCACCAGAGTCTGAGTAGGTTTCTGATCTCATCAGAACCACATCCGGGATTCTTACCTTCTTCTGCAGAACCTTGCAGATGGAAAAGGCACTGGACGGGACCTGAAGCAGAACCAATCAGAACCCAGAGACCATTACCAGCGTGTTCATCAAAGGTTATCAACAAGCGGGCTAACAAAAGGCCAGTACCAAACTGCTGCCTCAGTGAGAGGCTCACCTCTGAGAGTTCGCAGCCCGAGATGTCCAGGATGTCATCAGCACCTGCTTCCTTGGCCTGGAGGACAGGTAAAGGTTACTGGGCCAGTTTAAACTTCACCAGCACACGGGCGTGGGACCTGCTCCAGCAGAGAGGCATCTTCTTACCCGACACAGCTGGTGCTCCAGCCTCTTCCGACAGTCCTCACTGGGCTTCTTCTTCCTGGAGAATAGCGGCATCCTGAGCCCCGCCCCCCCCCCCCAACGCTGCGGCGGGCGGGAACAAATCAGATCAGGAAAAATTCATTCGCAAAAACTGTTTTTTGCAATTTGGTTTCTAAATGTTTTTACTAGAGGCCGATCGATATGATTTTTTTAAGGCCGATGACGATTTTTAAAGAATTTTGTTGCCCATGGCCGATATCTAAAGCCGATCATTTAGGCCTGTCTAAAGGATTATAGGAACACCACACTAATACGGTGTTTGATGCCCTGTCGCCTTCAGAACTGCCTTAATTCTACGTGGCGTTGATTCAACAAGGTGCTGAAAGCATTCTTTAGAAATGTCGGCCATATTGATAGGATAGCATCTTGCAGCTGATGGAGATGTGTGGGATGCACATCCAGGGCACGAAGCTGCCGTTCCACCACATCCCAAAGATGCTCTATCGGGTTGAGATCTGGTGACTGTGGGGGCCGTTGTAGTACAGTGAACTCATCGTCATGTTCAAGAAACCAATTAGAAATGACTGGAGCTTTATCACATGGTGCATTATCCTGCTGGAAGTAAACATCAGAGGATGGGTACATGGTGGTCATGAAGGGATGGCCATGGTCAGAAACAATGCTCAGGTAGCCCGTAGCATTTAAACCATGCCCAATTGGCACTGAGGGGCCTAAAGTGTGCCAAGAAAGCATCCCCCACACCATGACACCACCACCACCAGCCTGCACAGTGGTAACAAGGCATGATGGATCCATGTTCTCATTCTGTTTACGCCAAATTCTGACTCTATCATTTGAACGTCTCAACAGAAATGGAGACTCGTCAGACCAGGCAACACTTTTCTAGTCTTCAACTGTCTGATGTTGGTGAGCTGGTGCAAACTGTAGCCTCTTTTTCCTGTTTGCAGTGGAGATGAGTGGTACCCGGTGGGGTCTTCTGCTGTTGTAGCCCATCCGCCTCAAGGTTGTGCGTGTTGTGGCTTCACAAACGCTTTGCTGCATTCCTCGGTTTTAACTAGGGTTAGGCTCTTTTATCAGCTTGAATCAGTCGGCCCATTCACCTCTGACCTCCAGCATCAACAAGGCATTTTTTCGCCCGACAGGACTGCCGCATACGGGATGTTTTTCCTTTTTCACACCGTTCTTTGTAAACCCTAGAAATGGTTGTGGGTGAAAATCCCAGTAACTGAGCAGATTGTGAAATACTCGGACCGGCCCGTCTGGCACCAACAACCATGCCACGCTCAGAATAGCTTAAATCACCTTTCTTTCCCATTCTGACCTTCAGTTTGGAGTTCAGGAGATTGTGTTGACCAGGACCACACCCCTAAATGTACTGAAGCAACTGTCATGTGATTGGTTGATTAGATCATTGCATTAAGGAGAAGTTGAACAGGTGTTCCTAACAATTCTTTAGGTGAGTGTATAAAGCTGAGAGGAGTTCCAGAGATGCTGTTGAACCATAAACGGTAACCAGCAGCAGACAAGAGGGTCTGATTACATATTTATGCTGCTGATGGTTAAAGGATGGAGCAAACAGGGTGTGGATGAAGGCGATGGATGGATGACTGCAGGATGAAACAAGCCCCCCCCCCCCCCCCCCCCCCAAAGACCCAAGATTAATTTAGAGAAGTATAAAAACTATAATAATAATAATAATCATAATAGTAATAATTAGTTTACCCCTGAGTAACAGAAACAGCTGTGATTTGAAGGTAAATGGCATTTGTATTTATTTTTATTTTTTATTTTGTATTGTTGTTATAGTTAGATTCTTTATTTTTACCTAATTCTGGGTCTGAAAATAGATGCCGACTTGTTAGTTAGTGGCGTGTTGCCCCAAATATCACGTAAACCACCATTACTTATTTATTTTTATTATATTTATTAAGAAAACCAAACACAACATTCTTGTCTCTGAGGCTGTGAATAACTCGCCTCCCATGATGATGATGATGTTCAGCTTCATCAAGCTAACAGCTAGCATGTAAATAAAACCCATAAAGCTGTCACAACGCGGCTTGTAGCCGATAATTTTAATAATATTAAAATGCTTTAATACTCACACTCTCGCCTGTGGTGGGTATTTTTCTGCTCTTTACTCGTTTAGGTTTCAAACGTTGCAGAGGAAGCTCCGAATTAGCTAACGGTTCCCGAAACTATCCACCTCGGGTGGGTCAGATCAACTTTCCCAATGAAACAGACTTTTATATTTAAGGTCCCACCCTTAGGAATCCATCAAAACGTCATTTAAATGACGAAAGTTCCATTTTAAAACCCGGTTAGACTCTTGGTCTGAGGAAGACCCATGGGAAGACCTTAAAAACAAACAGATGCCGCATTCAGTGTGCCTCAGACACAAGAACTCCGGAAACAGTTCTTCTTCTTCTTTTGGTGTTTTATTGGCGGTTGGCAAACAACAAATGGTGCATTACCGCCACCAACTAGTGTGGAATGTGGTCTGGAACAGCGCTCACAACACAAAACCAAACAGGGAAAAAAATAAAAACTCAAATTCTCCCAAACATACATCCTCATCTCTTTGAAACCCGAAATAAAATCTGAAAACAGTCACTTTTGGAATTGTGTCTCAATAAATCAACAAGATCTAGTTTCACTTTCATCTAAGATTGTGAACCATTGTCCTTTCCGCCTGATATTTCTGACATTGTAATATAACATGAACTATAGTTTCTTCTTCTCCACAATAATCACATTTCCCTGTATTATGTCTCCCTATCATGAATAATGTATTGTTTAACCCAGTATGTCCAAACCTCAGTCTAGCAGTGATCACCTCCTCTCTCCTACTCCTTCCGGTGTTTCTCATTTCTCCTACTCTTCTTTGAATTTTAACAACCATCTTCCCCTCCTTTCCTCCTCCCATTGTTTTTTCCATTTTTCTTCATTTCTTGCCTTATTATGCTCTTGATCTCTTTTTGACAAAATAGAATATCTAACTGAACCAATGCATTTATTGTTGCTTCCTTAGCCATCGTATCGACTCCTTCATTTCCACTGATTCCACAATGAGCTGGAATCCATAAAAATGTATTTTAAGTCCCATCATGCTTATTCCATAGTGTTAGCTGGATCTCTATGAGTATGTCTGGTCTGCTTTCTGAATGGCTGCACTGTAAACTGGTTAATGATGAGCTGGAGTCTGAACAAACAACTGAGAATTATGGTCTGTTTTCTTCCACCCATTGAACAGCTAACAGTATAGCGAGCATTTCACCTGTGTATAGTGATAATCCATCACTCACCCTCTTTTTTGACTTTAACATGAAACTCAGGAACAATAAAAGCTACACCAATATGATCTGCAGTTTTCTTTGATGCATCTGTATTTTTACAAAGTTATAACAGTGATCAATATAATCCTGTGCTGTATGTGAGTTTAGTATGAATGACCCATCCTTATTCTTTCTCTCTAATAAAGTTAAATCAACAGATGCCTCAGGAAGAATCCATGGTGGAACAGCAGGTAATGGAACTCTTTGACCGATTTTAAACTGATCTAATTTAAGTTCTACTGGTTTTTTGATCATCATTCATCCAAAACTTTTTGTTTTCTTCTTTTCTTTCTTCCGGAAACAGTTTGAAATCTGGTCCACCCATAATGAACAGAAAAACAGTAAAATATTGCTGACTGAAACCATTTACAGCAAAACACTATTTAATTACCATAGAAACACCACAAAGTGTTCTATATTCATTATTCACTTAAGCGCTTTGGGGTCCTCTGACTCAGGGTGCAGCCTGGCCGGTCACCCCCATGCTTCCACACTGGTTAAGCGTAGTTCTCTGTGTCGAGTTAAACAGCGGACGAGTCTGGCAGGTCAGGCTAATTCAAGTGCGATTATTTATCATTTATAAAGCACCCTGCCAAATAATACAAAATGTTAGTTAGTTAGTTAATTAGTTAGTTGTAGTCTACAGAACGCACACAGGGGTATTTATTATTACAATCGGGTTATTTTACAGTTTCATATTTAACTTTTAATTTAAAATAACTTTTTAGATTTTAATCGACAAATTTATTAAGGCCTTTTACAGCTGTTCAGACTCTTAAAGATCAGACATTTTAAAAACAATTCTTTAACATGAAGATTTGGAGTAAAATATGTTTAGTTTGTGGTGAAACCTGGTTCGTTGGTCCACTAGAGGTCACTGTCTGCAAAGCTTTCATCTGGGATCAGCTCTGCTTCCTGTAAATCTGGTTTTTATCAGCACATTTTATCACTTTCATACTGTGTTACTATAATTATACACACACAACACACACACACACACACACACACACACACACACACACACACACACACACACACACACACACACACACACACACACACACACACACACACACACAAGACAATAGACAGACATACAGATAAGAGGACAGCTTACACAACACATATCTCACTCAATGATTAACGTTTCCTAATTTGATTAGATTTTTTAAATAACCTTTTTAAAACACAAAAATAATAGTTCAAGTTATGTCAACTTAGTAGAAATAATGCATAAAATTGATTTACACGTTACAATAACTTGATATATTTAATTAAAGTTCACTCAAACTAATTTTCTAACAGTTTGAGTTAATAAACGTTAATGACGTAAGGCAGTCGGGTTCCTCAGGTCCTTTGAGCTGAGCTGGCGCCTGTGCTCAGCAGCCTCGCCTCCATCCAGGACAGCTGTGGCCATGATGTAGCTCATCACCACAAGGGAGTGAGTTTGATTGTGAACAGGTGACTGACCGATTGTGTTGTAAAGTGCCTTGGGGGGGTGTTCTAGGATTTTAGAAGATGTTGTATCAAATACAACTCATGCAAGTCATATTATTACTGTTAAATGGTAAATGGCGGGGGGCTGCACAGTGGTGCAGTGGCAGCAAGGTGGTCCCGGGTTCGCATGCCAGCCTGGGGTCACCCTGCATGGAGTTTGCATGTTCTCCCTGTGCGTGCGTGGGTTCTCTCCGGGTGCTCCGGCTTCCTCCCACAGTCCAAAAACATGTCTGTCAGGTTGATTGGTCTCTCTAAATAGTCCTTAGGTGTGTGTGGGTGTGTGTGTGCTTGGTTGTTTGTCCTGTGTGTCTCTGTTGTCCTGTGATGGACAGGCAACCTGTCCAGGGTGTACCCTGCCTGCATACCCAGAGACTGCTGGAGATAGGCACCAGCCCCCCAAGACCCTACGTAGATAAGCGGTGCAAAAAATGGATGGATGGTAAATGGCAGGAATCCCACATGCCAGGGTACCGCTGTGAAATGTGGGTCACGCGTGAGTACCACAGTAATGAGTAAGTCAGGCCAAAGGGGGCAGCGCTCACATGCGGGCCAAGTCCTGTTGGACCCCAATGATGGGGTCTGCATTTGCTCTACTTTTTACAACGGCTTGGGTCCCATTATTGTCAGCGACCTTTACGGGTTCCTAAAGACACCCCCCCCCCCCCCCCCCCGCCAGGCTCCACTGGGCTCCGCTGGAAGCCTCGGGGTGACTCCTACCCTGCTGAGAGCCTCCCTGAGCTCTAACACTAAACTGCTGAACACCTCGGCTCCAGGCTGCAGCCTCACAGGAGCCGCATCCATAAACAAGCTCCTGATTAAAGGTGCTGACAGAAAGATTCCCAACAGTTTCAGACCCACGGGCTTTAAAATGAGTTTAATTCCACATCAGGAATTCAGAGTCCATCCTTTCCTTCAGCTGATGGTTGGTGCTATCTGTCCTCTGATCGAGACAGAAACAAGGGGGACAGGTTGTGTCCCTCCGTCTTTACTCTGAGGACTCAGTGAGACTCACTGGGATCAGCTGGTTGATTTATTTGGCTGTTGATTACAGTTTAATTAAAATGTGAACTCTTCATTTTTTTTTTTACTAATTATTTACAATTTAATGTGTGAACCTCGTCAATTATGGCTTTAAGGGCTAACGTGAACCACATCATTATTATTATCCTCATTATTATTGATAATCTGACAAATCAGCTAAAAACCCAGAGACAGACCTGACCAGTCTCCTCCTCCTGTCTCCTCCTCCTGTCTCCTCCCCTGTCTCCTCCTCCTGTCTCCTCCTACCAGTGTCGGGAGGAGTCCACTTCAGACACATTTAAACCTTTGCAGACTTCTGAGTCTGCAGGACCTCCAGAGTCCATCTGCAGCTCCTAACTACTGGACCAGGAGTGAGAGCAGCTAGCTGGTTCTGATGATCCAGAGCAGAAGAATTTTGAACATTTCTGTTGGACTCGGAGGCAGAAGCAGGATTTAGTGAATCAGATCCAGGATCAGCAGAGGTGAGTTAAAGATGGTTCGTTTAACTCGCAAGAAAGCAAAAAGGTTCTCCTTCAAATGTGGATTTATTCTCTTTAATTCATTTATTCATTCAATCTTTTATCTGTTGAATTTAGCGTTCATTTTCACGTAAACAAAAACCCCAATCAACCAAAAGTAGATCACTTAAAGGTAACCTGACATTTGTTTTATTACAAAAACAGAACAGAAACCTTTGTTTTAAATGTTTTTGTTCAAATGTGATCAGTTTTTGAGGAACCAGCATCTGTGTTATTAAATGATTGTTTTATTTGATATAATTGATCATAAACCAATAATCAACAAGGTAATATAAATAAAATAATAATAATGCCAATAATAACAGCTGGAATCTGACATCCTTTTCTTTGGAACGTTTTCCTCAGCTTGATGCTGGTTGGTGATCAAAGTAATCTGATTACAGGACTTTATTTATGTTTAAGTCAAGTTTACTTCTAAAGCATTTAGAAAACAACATGGCAGCTGACCAAGGTGATGAACAATTAATGTACGTAAAACACAACAGCATTAATACAGACATCGTTAATACAGACATCATTAATACAGACATTATTAATACAGACAGCATTAATACAGACATCATTAATACAGACATCATTAATAAAGACAGCATTCATACAGACATCATTAATACAGACATCATTAATAACGACATCATTAATAAAGACATCATTAATACAGACATCATTAATAAAGGCATCATCAATAAAGACAGCATTAATAAAGACAGCATTAATAAAGGCATCATTAATAAAGACAGCATTAATAAAGGCATCATTAATAAAGACATCATTAATAAAGACATCCTTAATACAGACATCCTTAATACAGACATCATTAATAAAGACATCATTAATACAGACATAATTAATAAAGGTATCATTAATAAAGACAGCATTAATAAAGACAGCATTAATAAAGACAGCATTAATAAGACAGCATTAATAGAGACAGCATTAATAGAGACAGCATTAATAAAGACAGCATTAATAAAGACAGCATTAATAGAGACAGCATTAATAGAGACAGCATTAATAAAGACAGCATTAATAAAGACATCATTAATAAAGGTATCATTAATAAAGACAGCATTAATAAAGACAGCATTAATAAAGACAGCATTAATAAGACAGCATTAATAGAGACAGCATTAATAGAGACAGCATTAATAAAGACAGCATTAATAAAGACATCATTAATAATATATCATAAGATATCATCAATAAGATATCATTAATAAAGACAGCATTAATAAGACAGCATTAATAAGAAAGCATTAATAAGATATCATCATTAAGACATCATTAATAAAAACATCATTAACAAGACAGCATTAATAAGACAGCATTAATAAAGACAGCATTAATAAGACAGCATTAATAAGACACCATTAATAAAGACAGAATTAACAAAGACATCATTAATAAAGACAGCATTAATAGACAGCATTAATAAAGACAGCATTAATAAAGACATTATTAATAAAGACATCATTAACAAAGACATCATTAACAAAGACAGAATTAATAAAGACAGAATTAATAGACAGCATTAATAAAGACATTATTAATAAAGACATCATTAACAAAGACATCATTAACAAAGACAGAATTAATAAAGACAGAATTAATAGACAGCATTAATAAAGACATCATTAACAAAGACAGAATTAACAAAGACAGAATTAATAAAGACATAATTAATAGACAGCATTAATAAAGACATCATTAACAAAGACAGAATTAACAAAGGCAGAATTAATAAAGACATCATTAACAAAGACAGAATTAGTAAAGACAGAATTAATAAAGACGGCATTAATAAAATACAAAAACCAGATAAAAAAAAGACCAAGGAATACAATTAAAGAGCAAGTCACCCCCTTCAAATGCTGGTGCTAACGAATACACACACACACACACACACACGTGCGCACGTGTACACACACACGCTTTTATGGGGCAGCAGTAGCTCAACAGGTTGAGCGGGTTGTCCAGTAATCGGAAGGTTGCAGGTTAGATCCCGGTTCCGGACAGAGAATTCTGCTGTTGTGTCCTTGGGCAAGACACTTAACCCACATTGCCTGCTGGTGGTGGTCGGAGGGACCGGTGGCGCCTGTGCTCGGCAGCCTCGCCTCTGTCAGTGCGCCCCAGGGCAGCTGTGGCTACATCGTAGCTCATCACCATCAGTGTGTGAATGAGACAGATGTAACAGATGTTGCAAACTCTCCTGTCTCCATGGTAACAGTAACACAAAGCATCTTAGCAGTTTTAGTTTTAATTTTGCTGGTCTAATCAGAAAAAGTATATTTATTGAAGATCAGAGAAAATTTGACCTCAGAAGGCATTCATGTGGACAGGAGGACAGGTCTGGCTCAGATGTGGACAGAAAGACAGATCTGGGTCACATGTGGACAGGACGACAGATCTGGGTCACATGGGGACCAGAGGACAGATCTGGATCACACATGGACAGGAAGACAGATCAGGGTCATATTTGAACAAGAGGACAGATCTGGGTCACATGTGGACTAGAGGACAGATCTGATTCACACATGGACAGGAAGATAGATCAGGGTCATATTTGAACAGGAGGACAGATCTGGGTCACATGTGGACCAAAGGACAGATCTCGATCACACATGAACAAGAAGACAGACCAGGGTCATATTTGAACAAGATGACAGATCTGGGTCACATGTGGACAATAGGACAGATCTGGGTCACATGTGGACAAGAGGACATATCTGATTCACACATGGACAGGAAGACAGACCAGGGTCATATTTGAACAAGATGACAGATCTGGGTCACATGTGGACAATAGGACAGATCTGGGTCACATGTGGACTGGAGGACAGATCTGATTCACACATGGACAGGAAGACAGATCAGGGTCATATTTGAACAGGAGGACAGATCTGGGTCACTTCAAGACAGGATGATAGATCTGGGTCACATGTGGACTGGAGGACAGATTTTGGTCAAACATGGACATGAAGACAGATCAGGGTCATATTTGAACAAGAGGACTGATCTGGGTCACATGTGGACAAGAGGACCGATCTGATTCACACATGGACAGGAAAACAGATCAGGGTCATATTTGAACAAGAGGACAGATCTGATTCACAGATGGACAGGAAGACAGACCAGGGTTATATTTGAACAGAAGGACAAATCTGGGTCACTTCTGGACAGGAGGACAGATCTGGGTCAAATGTGGACCAAAGGACAGATCTCGATCACACATGGACAGGAAGACAGATCAGGGTCATATTTGAACAAGAGGACAGATCTGGGTCACATGTGGACAAGAGGACAGATCTGGGTCACATGTGGACAAGAGGACATATCTGATTCACACAGGAAGACAGATCAGGGTCATATTTGAACAAGAGGACAGATCTGATTCACACAAGGACATGTAGACAGATCAGGGTCATATTTGAACAAGAGGACAGATCTGGGTCACATTTGGACAAGAGGACAGATCTGATTCACACATGGACAGGTAGACAGATCAGGGTCATATTTGAACAAGAGGATAGATCTGGGTCACATGTGGACAGGACAGATCTGAGACCTGTTTTGTGGTCATTTTTTTAATCAGAACTTTTATCATCCACAGAAACTTAAATAACAAATAAAAAAACAAAGTCCGTTTTCTGTCCTAGGAGTTCTCATCTAGGCTTTTTTCTAGGACCAGGTCTCAGAGGCAGGAAGTTTCTCTCTCCAGCTCTCCCAGTGGGACCAAGGTGTTCCCAAACAGATCAGCTGGTGTGTGTGGTTCTGCTGGTGAGCCAGTGTTTCTGATCAGAACCATCCTGCTGCAGAGGACCAGCTGCTGCTCTTGGGAAGATGGGCTGGATGACATTGTGTTGCTGCTGGTTTGGAAAACGATCCGTATCCCTGCAGTTATTCTGTGTTGTTGTTGGAGTTAATTATAAATCAGGTCGGAGAGCCGCTGACTCATCGCCACGCTGTGGTCAGACTCCGTATGAATCCCAGCTGTGTGTGAGCTCTGCTCAGTCCACACGTGGAAAAGTAAGAGCAGCCGAGGAGGAGAGAAGGTTCAGCAGCTGTGTGGCTTCAGGTTCTGGTTCCGACTCCTCCTGGGACAAATTATCAGGTTAAAGCCAGAATTCCTTGTAAGTCTGGAAAAGTGTGTGTGGTTAGTTTACAGCAGACAGAAAAGTGTTTGTTGTGCTGCTGGAACTTTCTGTTTTACATTCCTGACACCTCCCCAACACACACACACACACACACACACGCACACACACACACACACACACACACACACACACACACGCACGCACGCACGCACGCACGCACACACGCACGCACGCACGCTCGCACACACACACACTCACACACACACACACACACACGCGCATGCACGCACGCACGCACACACACACACACACACACACACACACACACACACACACACACACACACACACACACACACACACACACACACACACACACACACACACAAACAGGGATGTTTACATCTCAGATCTGCTGTGATTTGTGAGTTCGCTCACATCAAGAGCTTCATCTACCAAAGCAACTTCAGAAACCATTGAAGAGTCCAGTTGGACCGGACCAGGGTCACCAGGACCTGTAGAACCTTCTCCAACATCAGACAGTATTTGTCTGACTGGAAGAGGTTCTGGTGGTCGGTGATCTTCTCTGAGGTTTATTAAGGTTGTTGTCAGATCTGCTTGAGTGGCTCTTCTGTGTCATCTCCAGGCTTTGATGGTAAACAGTAGGGGCGAGGCCCCCGCCTTGGCCGTGATGGGTGGCGGCAGCAGTCCAGCGACGGGCAGGTCGTGTGCCGGATGTGGAGGACGAATCGCCGACCGCTTCCTGCTCTTCTCCATGGAGCGGTACTGGCACACCCGCTGCCTGAAGTGTTCGTGTTGTCACACTCAGCTGGGAGAATACAGCAGCAGCTGCTACAGCAAAGGAGGCATGATCCTCTGTAAGAACGACTACATCAGGTGTGTCCCGGGTCCCATGGTGCTCCTCTTTTAGGCTCCATGGGTTCAGTGAGGGTTCTGATGTGACGTCAGGTGGTAACGGAGGCTTGTTCTTGATGCTGCTGCTGTTTCTGCCGTCCTGAGCCTGCAGGAGCAGAATCCGTTTCTACATTTTGGTTTAGTTTTAAAGAAATGATGAAATGCTGTTTCTGGTTTGACGGAACAGATGTTAGAACCAGCTGAGGACCTTTTTGTGTATCTTCTGGTCTCCAGATGCTGGGGCTGAACTGACAGACTCTCTGTTCTTTCAGACTCTATGGACTCAGTGGAGCTTGCAGCGCTTGTGGACAGTCCATTCCTGCCAGCGAGATGGTGATGAGAGCTCAAGGCAGCGTATATCACCTGAAGGTCACTTTGCATCTTCTGATCTTCAATCTTTTCCAGCTGGCAGCAGATACTAATGTCTTTCTCTTGTTTCTTCAGTGTTTCACATGCTCCACCTGCAGGAACCGTCTAGTTCCCGGCGACCGTTTCCACTACATCAACGGGACGATATTCTGTGAACACGATCGTCCTGGAGGAGGTCTCCTAGGTGGACACGCCACTCCTCTGCAGACCAGCAGCATGATGTCGGACCAGAAGGTGGGTCACCGATGGATGGAAATTATGGCCTTTTTCCACCATGACCAACTCGGCTCAGCTCAACTCAGCTCTGTCCGGTTCCACCAGTAATGGATACCAGGTTTCAGTGTCTACTTTAAAGCTGGATCAAGCCGGATCAGAAATGGGGTGTGAGAGACGGTTGATCACTGATTGGCTAATGAGCGGTGACTCGCTGATTAACTCATTCGCTGCCAGCGTTTTTCACCGTTTTCACTGTTTTTTAGAGCCACAGAACGTTGCGCGCTAGGATGATGTTGACGCCAAAACAACCAAAACAAAGCGGAGACTCACCTCTTACATCAGGAAGAATCCGCGCGTTTCGAGCGTTATCCGTTCTTTCATAATCCGTTGTTGAATTGTGATCGGCAGAAGCTTTTTCGGTTCACGCCTCACTTTTTTTACAGCAGCGGCCCAAAACGATCTCCTAACACATGGATGTTCTGCTTCCTGATCACGTGACGTGTGACGTCTGCGGATGAAGATCGGCTTTAGAGCTGAGATGTTTGTTCTCACGGTGTGGGGACTCGTCCGACGCCCACACAGTAAAAACATGCGAATGACGACGTCATTGGCAGTGAACGGTTGGATTTAAAATGACGACTTTAGTCGTCGATGGCAGTGAATGAGTTAAAGTTAGATTAGAGATTCATACACTGGTGTGGTGAAAACTGCCCTCCGCGTTTGACCCTTACCCGTGGGGAGCTGCAGACACGGCTGCGCTCGGGAACTGTTTGGTTAATAGGCGAGAGGGTGGAGTCACTGGTTACTCCAGAGCCTGCTACCTTGCTACTTTTACAGGGTTGCCAAATAGTGACTCATTGTGTACTTCTAACAACTTTTCAGCAAAAGCACCAGCAACATTCCTAAGGTCCTTAGAACATTCTCATTGATATTACCTGCAGATTTGCAGCCTGCTCTCCAGACCATCCTTCCATAGGTTAAAGAGAAAGATCTGCACGTGTATGCAGCATGATCACATTACATTGACTAACCATCACAAACCTTTCTCTGTCATACATATATGTATATATATATATATATATATATATATATATATATATATATGCATACATATACTGGGCAGAAAACCCTCAAGCTCCCAGCCCTCAGGTAAAGAACCCGAGCTTGGAAGGATGAGACCACCCACAGAGGGTTGGATGGGAATTATTATTATTTTTATTTTAAATAATTAACAACAAAATGTTTTCCGTATAAGATATTAAGAAGAAAATGAACGCCAGCGCAAAGTTACATAATGACATCATCAGTATGCAAATTAGCATTTGACATCATCGAGCAACATCTAGCTACTTTCTGGTCAGGGTTAGAGGCAGCTGTAAATTTCTTGTATTTTCCAGGTTTTCGCAGTCATTCCCTTTACCTGTTGGACTTGAACTTGAAGGCATGTTAGAGTCCATGGGTTCTGGATCTGGTCTGTAACCAGGTCTCCTCGCTGTTCCCAGGTCTGCTGAAGATGAGGATGGAAAACCAGATGTGCCTTCTTCCTCGTCTTTGTTTGGGCTTGCTCCTCTGACGTTCTGCTCTTGGTTCAGACTGACTTCAGCTCAGAAGGGTTTGAGGAATTAAACTTGAACATCATGGAAATATTCTTCCTACTGCTGAAGAAGGAAAACTCTCCTTGAAGTTTGACTGATTCCAGCGGAAGTATCCAGCTCACAGAGAAGGAACCAAACAGCTGTGAGAAGACTCCCTTTTGGCTTCCAGGACAAAAAAACCACATGATTGGAGCGACCAGAAGGGAGAGGATGTCAACTAAACCTCAGAAGCTCTGAGTCCATCTCATGGTCCAATAGAACCTCCTCCTAACACAGCAAGAACCTCTGTTGGACCTCATCAGTTTTACGAGGTTCTGGAGGAGTTCTGGTCCACAGACATTTGCCTCTCTGGAGGTCCCACTTGGTTCTGGTGTGGATCTGCTGCTGTGTTTGGATCAGGTTTCTGTTCTGTGACCTGGTTTCCTTCAGACAAATGAGCCCACATCAGACTCCAGAACTCTTTAGGTATCCAGAGGAGTTCCTGGTGGGCACAGAACCAGCCCAAACCATCAACCCTCCACCACCGTGCTGACAGCCGGGATCAGCTGTTGGTGCTGCAGTGCATTATGGGAAAACATCCCCTCTCTGTGGTCGGTTTAGATGATGTTTTACCAGCCTGATCTGAGCGGCCATGTTGGTTTTTCTCCTTAAATCCTTCCCACTAATCTGTGTTTTGTTTTTTACCATTTATATCGTGACCTTTGACCTTCTAACTGAGGGCTGTAGAGGTCAGAGGTGGAGCTCAGAGCTTCTCAACATTTTTTTGATAGTTTTCATGTTTTTGGATCACATGATGTCACATCATTCACCGTTTGAAAGGAAGTGGTTGTTTCTTTGACCTTTGACCTGAACAGAAAAATGATCTGGAAGTCTGGTTTTATAATCATATTTACTTCACTGTGGGAAGAACACAAAGCTACAGCGTCTGGTTTAGGACACCCTCAGGTATCGGCAAACACCTTCAGAGTTCTGACCAATCAGCTGCTAGATGAGTCAGTTGGATCCAAAGTCTGAGGCCTGGAATGTCCTAACATGACCACCGTACACAGCAGAGCAAGTTTCTTCCTTCCTAAAAACCTGGATGAGGATGTATTTTATTTCTTTGTTCCAGATGTTTCTTAGTGTTTAAGTTATTGACATGATGCAGACTCTAGAGGTTTGTCCTTAAAGTCACACACTTCTGGATCTTCTGGCTGTTATTAAAGTTTGTGATTCTCTGTTTATCTGTCTTTTCTCTGATCTCCGAACCTTTTATAACAATAATAACGTTGTTGTAAGGGGGGATGAAGGCTCCATCAGCTCCAGACTGAAGGGCGACGCTGGCGTTTCTCAGACAAACATGGCTGATTACCCACAGGACCGCGGCTCCAGAGACCTGATCCGAGCCCCTTCCAGAACCAATTAAAGTGGGATGCGCTGGAGGCTGACGCCGGCTTCAGGAGCTCTCCGGTGTTTCAGCCTAATGAGATCTAATCTGGTTTAATTAAAAGGGAAGACATGCTGGAGCCAGTTAGTTCAACCTGAAACAGGTGAACTCTTCGTTTTCATCATTAAAACGTTGATCTTCTCACGTCTAAACTGCTCCGACCAGGTTTCAGCACAAAGAATCAGTAAAAAGAGCACCAGGGCAGGAAACTGGAAACAGCTGATGTTTACACATCCATGTATCTGGGCCCTCCTTACCTCAGCTGGCTGGACTGCTGTGTACACCATCTACATCCGCTGGAGCACCACCACCACTGGCCAGATGGATGGATCATCATCTGCACTGGCTGGACCACCTCCTCAAAGCCCCCACCTACTTCCACGGCTGGCAGGGTACCGAACTGGGACTAAAAGCTCTTACAGAAATCCAGCCATTAGAACTGTAGACACTTAAAATGATTCCAAACATTGAACCAGATAATAAGGGATCCTCGCCATAGAAAAGGATTACTTGGAGATCATTTAAATGTACACAGTCTGGCTCTAAAAGGGAACAAACGGAACATTTACTAATTCATTCTAACGTTGATTTTATGTGTATATCTGAAACATGGTTACCACCCTCAAGCTGTTATCATGATGCCTGCTTACAACGTCTTTAGTAAAGATGGTCTAGCAAGGAAAGGAGGGGGTGTTCTTTTATATGTTAAACAAAACCTACAATGAAAAGAAATCAAACTACCTATAGAGATTCAGTTGGAATGGCGCGGTATCCAAGAATAACAAATCCAACCAGAGTTACTTTACATAGTTCAACAATAATTGATAATTTACTAACCTTTTTACTGAAAACATTACCAGAGGAGTCCTGCTTATGGATATCAGGGATCTTTTACCAATTTAAAATTTTTTTTGAGTGCAAAACAAAAATAATATATAGGGATAATTCAAATGTAATGCATCATAAAATATTATTAACCACTGAATCTAAAAATGCCGTGAAACATAGCCTAGAATCCCAAACGTGGGAGAGGGTTTTGCTGGAAACTGATGTAAATCGGGCAGATAATACCTGTGTTATTGTCTCTTCTGGAGTTCTTCATCAACATGAACTACCCAATCAAAAATAGCCAAGTAAAATAAATTCACAAAAAAATGGAAATCCATGGTTGACCAATGGTTTAATTATTGCACGTAAAACAAAAAATACCATAAATAAAAGTTAATTAAGAACAGAACAAATGAGAGAAAAAATGTATGAGAAATATAAAAATTAAATTACAAACAAAATAAGGAAATGTAAAAAAAGACTTTCACAGAAAGAGAAATAAATGGCTTCTGGAAAGTGCTGAATGAAATAATTAAAGGAAAACCAAGAATAGATATGATACAGAAGTATTTTTATAAAAGTTGTAACGTTCCAAATGAGTCAATTTTCACCTGTATATTCACCTATAGATCCACATAATAACCTTTCATGTACAGAAATAATCCACTTTCTATTTGGTCTTCCAAGCCCAGAAGGTTCTGCTCAGTGCTTGTTGACATACGAAACTGTTAAGGTCTCCGGCACTCTGCATGAAAGCCAGACGTCCACATTCTTCCCTCTGAACCAGTGAAGACTCCACGACTTTACAACTCATAAGTTAAATAATCGTGATGAATCAACAAGATGTTTAAATGAAATGTTTGAATAATCTGTGCTTAAACCAATGAATTTAAAATGAATATTGTTCTTACAACGATCCATTCATATCACACATCAGTATGTGTTGATTTAACAAGTTAATCATTGTTTACACTCACACACATTACAATAAGATACATGTTAAGGTTAAAATCATTTTGTATCTAGAGAAGGCGTGGCTTTCCGAGGGATGTTTTGGTAAAACTTCCAGACATGACACATTCTAATTTGCCAGAATACGCTAGAAATTATATATAATGAGTTTATTAAAACAGGATTTACTTCCCGATTAATTCAGTTTCCAGTTGACTCCCGATTCGGTCAAATCGGGAAAGAAGCCTCTTTTGAAACAAACTCCTTTGACCTTAAGTCAAAAACCTTTCTGCGACGCTGCAAGTGATTACTGACACAACAGCTCTTTTCAGAGCTACTTATACTCAAACATCCACCTTGGACACCTAACCTGCAGACCCCGGGTTGCATCTCATGGCCGGGGAAGCTGAACTCAGAGGAAGCTACTAATCTCTGAGTATCGTGGTTTCTACGTCCGGTGACCTCACCACTCTGACCGCAACCCTCCGGACCGCCGGGAGCAACTCATACCAGGGTATCGCAGACCTGCATACTGGAGTCTGATGAGATTTATAAACAACTTTCTAGTTTATAACAAACAACAAATAATTTTACACCCAGATTTCACAATTTCTCTCAGATACAAAGAACGGTTGCTACAACATGTAGCTTCCATCACACCACCTCACATCCACCACACCACACTCATTATTCATATCTGTCATGTATAAATTATTAGTTTAGGAAAAATAATTAAATTCATTTTATAAACTACATACTGACTCAGTCTGCATTAATACGAAGTGTGTTTATGATCCCTGAAGAAGCAAAGAACCCGAGAATTTTCTGATTAAACATTCAAAGATCAATCAGGTTGATATTTCATATTTATATGGAATCATCACATCTTATTGGTCATAATTAACAAATGTATTCCACTAAAAATAAAACTTTGGAAAATATGCAGGAAGTAGTGGAAAGCTTCAATCAAGACTTTGTAGAAATTGGTCCAGAACTAGCTGAGTAATCTCATGAAATGGTACGAGAACAATTTCAAGTTCATGGAAATGGAAACATTAGTTCTTTCTTCTTGAGCCCTGTGGAGGAAATAGAGATTTTACAGGTAGTAAGATGTTTTAACAGTAAAACAAAAATCACTTGATTGTACTAGCTTGGATATGAGTCTAATTAAGACTGTAATTAATGAAATAATTATACCTTTGAAGCATATTTGTAATTTGTCATTCTCCACAGCAACATTCCCTTGTGAAATGGACAAAGCTAAAGGTATTCCAATATTTAAAAATGGAGATGGACATTTACTTGGTAACGAGACCATTCTCACTTCTGTCACAGGTCTCTAACGTTTCGGAGAAATTTTTTGCAGTCCGTTTAAATAATTATATTGAAAATAACAATTTGGTCCATGAAAGTCAATACAGATTTAGAGAGAGAATCGTTCTACTTTCCTAGCCCTGTTGGATCTTGTAGAGATGGTAATCAATATGCATAGAGAAAACAAAACCCAACAGCCATATTTATAGATCTAACTAAAGCCTTGAATCGATCATAACATTTTAATAAAAAAGTTAGAAAAACTGATATAAGAGGTTGGCCATTAAGGTGGTTGAAATCTTATCTATTTAACAGTTTGTACAAGTGAATGAATATGTCATCTTTTTATCTCCTGTGGAGTCCCTCAAGGATCAGTGTTGGGATGATCCTGTTTTTACTTCCTATCATGATCTATGTCAAGTTTCAACTAAATTTAAATTGGTCCAGTATGCAGATGACACAATTCTTTTTACGGAACAAATTTGAAACAAGTGCTTCTTAATATATAACAGAAGAAATGAATAAACTACAAGATTGGTTTAATTGCAATGAATTATCGTTAAATTAGAAAAAACAAAATTAATGATGTTTGCTAATAGGTCAACTGATGTAGGGTTGAAAATAGTAATAAATAGTGAGATGATTGAACGTGTTGATAAATTTAACTTTCTGGGTATTACTATTGATCACAAGCCACATATAGCTTACGTTAAAAATAGAATTGCTAAATGTTTTACAGTAATGGGGGGGTCTAAGTACCTGCTGAATGAAAAGGCTTTTAGGTCTGTCTGTTGTACATTATTTCTGTAATATAATAATAATAATAATAATACATTTTATTTGAGGGCGCCTTTCTCAAACCCAAGGTCACCTTACAAAGATAAAAACAAAAAACAACAGAGGTTAGATAGGGCAATAAGAACAAACAAGATACATAAAAATTTGAAACAATTCTAAAGTCTAGGTCTAAAGGGAATAAACTTGTTTGAATAAGTGGGTTTTGAGGTGTGCCTTGAATAATGGAAAAGAGTCCGTATTTCTAATGGCAGAGGGAAGTGAGTTCCAGAGCCGTGGAGCAGAGCAACTGAAAGCTCTGCTCCCCATGGTGGTAAGGCGAGCTCGAGGTTGAACCAGATGAAGTGCAGATGAGGATCTTACCCCCAAATTCCACTACCTCCGCTCCGCTCCGACACGAACGCCGGAGCAAAATCGGTCCCATTGTGGTCAATCAGAGCAATTCCACTACTGCGGCCGTGCTCCGGCAGTGCGGCGCCGTGCGCCGCCCTCTGTTCCGGCGTCCGGCAAAAATAGAATCGATCCTATTTTCGCCGGACGCCGGAGCACCTCCGCAGTAAATGGACAGAAATCACAACCACCCAACAGGAAAAGGAGCAAGCACAACTTCCGTTTTTCACAATAAATCGATAAACAAAAGGCGTTTTTTGTTTCATATGCACAGGTTTAACAACTTTTAACAACTATCAATGACGGCTGAAGTTTAAATGCACAAAAATAAGCCATAAATACAGTTTCCACTATCAAAGTAGTCACACTTTGTTGATCCAAACACTGCTGATCTCTCAACACAAATGATGGTCAGATTAAACAGTTCATGCCGATGCTTCTCCCACACAACGGGTGTTTGGATCTAACTTCCGCGTTTATTGCTCGGACTGTATCGCAAGATCTCGAAAATCCCGCGCATGCCTGTTTGCGCACCTCAGGTCTCCGCACCGGAGCGGAGCCGTTGTAGAGCGGGTACCAGTAAAAATTGAGTTCGGAAGCGAGCGGCTGCGGAAGGCGGGGGCGGACCGGAGCGGAGGTAGTGGAGTTTGGGGGTAAGAGATCGGGAAGTGGTTGCAATAGTTAGTAAATTACATAGATAAAGTGGAGCCATGCTATGTACAGATTTAAATGTAAGTAGTAGGATCTTGTATATGATCCTGGTTTCTATTGGCAACCAGTGTAGGTTTTTAAGAACAGGAGTGATGTGATTTCTTGAGGGGGTCCCAGTAATGATGCGTGCTGCAGAGTTCTGGAGAAGTTGGAGTTAATGAAGGGATTTAGTTGGGAGACCAAATAGAACAGTAGAGTGGCCCTTTTTGAACCCAGATTGGTAAGGGTCAAGCAGACAGTTTTGTGAGAGGTATTCTGTGATCTGCTTGAATGCCACCCTTTCAATGATTTTGGACAGAAAAGGGAGAGGAGAGATAGGTCGGTAGTTCTCCACATGATTTGGAGGAAGAGATGGTTTTTTTTTAGCAGCGGTTTAACCTGAGCATGCTTGAGAGAGATGGGAAATGTACCGGATGTCAGTGAAGCGTTGATCACATGTGTGAATGCTGCGGCTACTGTAGGAGCAACAGCTTGGAGCGGTGTCTAGTGGGGAAGGTGTGCTGCTGACCTCTACTCGGGACGTCGTGGATCAGTGGGCAGAACACTTCAAAGACCTCCTCAATCACAGTCTGGGGACTTTGAGTTGGGCTCTCAAATCTCTGGTGCGGAGGTCACTGAAGTGGTTGTCTTTGGAAATCAGAAGGTTAGGATGGAGGTTCATTCATGTGTTTATCTCCAGCGGGCTGGACTATTGCAATGGTCTCCTAACTCGTCTTCCCAAAAAAGCTGTGAAGCAACTGCAGCTTGTTCAGAATGCTGCTGCTAGAGTCTTAACAAGAACCAAGAGATCCAAGCACATCACTCCTGTTCTTAAATCTGCATTTGACCTATCCCCGTGGGGAGTGGTAAGCTGCCACTGCAGCTGTGCTCAGGAACTATTTGGTGGTCTCAAGCAGGGAGGCATTGGGTCCCATTTTTTTTAAGTCTTTGGTATGACCCAACCAGGATTTGAACCCCGATTTCCCAGTTCCAGGTCGGACACTCTACCACTTGGCCACTGAAAAGGTCAAACCAGTACCAGTAAACTACAGACTACATTTCAAAGTACTTCTACTTGTTTATAAATGACTGAATGGCATGGGGCCAGAATGTGTGTCAGATCTGCTTCAGGTGTATACGCCCAGCAGGGCTCTGAGATCCTTGTCAAACAGTCAGCTGGCAGAACCGGGTCAGAACCAAACAGGTGAAGCTGCTGTTAGTCACTGTGCTGCTCACAGATGGAATCAGCTTCCTCATGACTTTAAATGTGACCCAACTCTAGAAACGTTTAAATCAAAACGTTTTCATCAGCCTTTGAAAAAAGGTTCTTATGCTGCACATTCTGCACCGTAACTGCTCACCCTAACTTTGTCTTTTGTGTGTGTGTGTGTGTGTGTGTGTGTGTGTGTGTGTGTGTGTGTGTGTGTGTGTGTGTGTGTTGGGGCGACTCCAATCACATCACAGAACTTAGAATAATTAAACAGATCGACTTAATTGAACTAGTAAAGTTGATTTGACCACCGTGCATCACCGTTTGGTGCATGGGGGGGGGGGGGGGGGGGATAATTAAAAATAAAATAATGAGCATTTTAATTAACTGGTTCCCCAGACGTCAGCATGCTGGGATGTGGAGTTGTAATTAAAAGTCCTGTAGCGCTGGCAGCCCCCCCCCCCACACACACACACCCTAATTGAACCTGTAAATGAGTCAGGAGCATTAAAGGTTCCTGCTGGAGTTTCACACCAAAACAAACCTTCTAGAAGCTTCTTAGAGAGAACCTGGACACATGTCCTGGACCTACAGGAGATATTTATAAGCAACTGAAAAATGATGGAGGTCCACCATCCTGGTTCTAGAGATTTTCCTGCTTTAACACCCCCTCAGCAGGAACCCTGATGTACATCAGCCTGAGTCTGGTACCAGACCTGACTAAGTCTGGTTCCGGTCCAGTCTCGGTCTGGTACTGGTCCAGTATGAGTTTGGTACTGGTCCGGCCTAAGTCTGGTTCCGGTCTGGAACTGAGTCTGGAACCGGTCCAGTATGAGTTTGGTACTGGTCCGGTCTAAGTCTGGTTCCAGTCTGGAACAGGGTCTGGAACTGGTCCAGTATGAGTTTGGTACTGGTCCAGTCTAAGTCTGGTTCCAGTCTGGAACTGGGTCTGGAACCGGTCCAGTATGAGTTTGGTGCTGGTCCGGTCTAAGTCTGGTTCCGGTTTGGAACTGGGTCTGGAACTGGTCCAGTATGAGTTTGGTGCTGGTCCGGTCTAAGTCTGGTTCCAGTTTGGAACTGGGTCTGGAACCGGTCCAGTATGAGTTTGGTGCTGGTCCGGTCTAAGTCTGGTTCCGGTCTGGAACTGGGTCTGGTAGTTAAGGATATTTGCTAGCCTGGCCTGCCAGACTCCTCCTCTGTTTAGTTCTGCACAGAGAAAGGGTCTGGGAACTCATATTCAAATAGCCCCGCCCCCTGAGAATTCTAACCGAGCTAATCAGCGCTGAGTACGGGTTAGGGTCACACACCGTAACGCCGAGTTCGTCATAAACATGGCGACTGAAGCGGAGATCGCTGCAGCTCTTTCCTCTGGTCTAAATGACCTGGATGTCTTTAAAACAAGCAGAAGCGTTAAACGTCTTTCTTCTAAAATAAAAGATGTTTGCGCCGTCGCCAGACGCCATTTCTGACCACAGCTAAAAAAAACTACAGCGTCGCGCGGTACAGTCGGCATTTCCGTCTTTTTTCTGATTGGTTATTTTTGAGCTGCCTAGTCCCGCCCCTCAAGCGCCTCTCTGCCTGTGAGGAACTAGACTCTCTCTGTGTGCAGACTTAACCAGGACGAGTCTGGCAGGCCAGGCTAGATGTTTAGAGGATCCAGTTTGACAGATATTCACTGACCTAGTACCAAGTACCTGGTACCTGATACCCAACAGAAACAGTTTCTGCTTTCAGAACCACATATGGATCCATGTTACATGGAACGGGTTCTGACCCACATTTCTGAAGAAGGACCCGTCATGATCCATGAGCCAAAGTGAGTGCACCTCCTCACTAAACCATCTTTGAGGTTCTCTTTCCATCGGTGAGGAGCGGAGGGGACACCAGCGGTGCTGCATTCGTAATCAGAGGCTCTGGTATAAAAGGAGGATGGAGACACCACTCAATGCCAGATGATTGCTACAATTTTGGTTAGCTCCTGTCTCTCGTATTTCGCTTGTTCGCTCGTTTGACTTCTCGTGTTTGGATTATTGGATTTTTGACCTTGGACTGTTTTCTTGGATTATGACTTTGGATTCCCCTCTGAACCCCTGTCTGCTTGCCCTGTTTAGGATTACCATCACCTCCTTCACCTACTCCGCCGAGAACCCCGGATCTTCAGGACCACGTCCCATCCTCCTCCACGGCTCCTGCTCCTCTCCGCTTCCTCGCCCTCCCCGCTCTGCTGGACCCTCACCCTCGCTCACCTCGGCTCATCACCTGCTCCGCTGCTTGCTGAGCTCAAACTCTGGACTAATGCCTTACGGAACCCTACTCACTGGACTCCCAGTGTACCTGTAGTTCCCGTTCTCCAAATAAAAGACTTTATTTTTACTTACCTCCTGAGTCCCATGTTGATTCTGCATGCCTAAAGCCCCACTCCCACCTGTACCGGGTCGGCCCGGGCCGGGTAGCATAGGTTGTTTACATATCTGGGTGGCCTGGAATTTTCCCGGGCCAACCAAGGCTAATTCTCGGCCCTCTTCCCGAGGGGTACTGCTTCAGGCCGACCAGGGCCAACACGCCCACTGCTGACAGCAAATTCACACCTTCCATTAGAGCAAGCCTCTGATTGGTGGGTAGAATCAGCCCATTCACACCTTCCATTAGAGCAAGCCTCTGATTGGTGGGTAGAATCAGCCCACATGGGCTTAAGGCAAGGATGTGTGGAATCAACCGGGCCAGGCTGGGGCCGACTGGGGCTACCCGGCCCGGGCCGACCCGGTACAGGTGGGAATGGCCCATTAGATACCTCCCGCAAGTCATGACAGGTGTCACACCCTATCCTGTCTCCCCATTCTGTTCAGTCATGTGTCCCTGTTAATTGCTCCCACCTGCCTCTCATTTTCCAATCACCCAAGCTCCCACATGAACCGACCTCCTAAAGGATCCAGCAGGGAGGTTCTCCCCTGGGAGTACCTGCTTCAATGGCTCACCCCGAACCACCGGCCGGCTTCTCCTCCTCTGGCATCGCCTCGCCGCAGACGCCACCACCGAAACCCGGCCTCGGCGATCCTCTCCACCCTCCCGGAGCCAGATGAGGGGTTGGACTGGGAGATGCAGCTAGACCGCTCCTGCTATGTGGGCACCAGACTGGCTGTGTGCTCCCCGGAGTTGGCCCACGGCATTGGGAAGGATGCCGGGCCCCACCGTCACCCCCTGTCCCAGGACGGAACCACGGGCTCACCGCTACACTGGCTCGGCACGCCAGCTTGGACCCACCGCCAGTCAGATCAGCGGCCCCGTCTCCGGTCCAGTCAGCACCTCCTTCATCTGCAGGCGGAGGGACCAAGCCTACAGCCCATCAGACGGAGCTCGCCGGCCTCCAAGCGGAGCTTGGTCGTCTCTGTCAACTCATCAGCCTCCAGGAGTTCCAGCTGGACACCCTATCCTCCTCATATCTCCAGGAGAAGGTTTCTGTCCAGCCAGCGGCCCCAACTCCGGTCCAGTCAGCAGCTCCCTCGTCTCCAGACCAAAGGACCGAGCTCGCAACCCATCCAACAGAGCTTGCCGGTCTCCGAGCTGAGCTGGTCCGACTCCGTCAGATCTTCAGTCTCAGGAGTTCCAAATGGACAATCTAACCTCCCTGCTTTTCCAGTTACCGGCTCCGCCACGTCCCGCGCCACCAGTCCAGTCAGTGCCAGGTCCCGCGCCACCAGTCCAGTCAGCGCCAGGTCCCGCCCCACCAGTCCAGTCAGCGCCAGGTCCCACGCCACCCGTCCAGTCAGCGCCAGGTCCCGCGCCACCAGTCCAGTCAGCGCCAGGTCCCGCGCCACCAGTCCAGTCAGCGCCAGGTCCCGCGCCACCCGTCCAGTCAGCGCCAGGTCCCGCGCCACCAGTCCAGTCACCGCCAGGTCCCACTCCACCAGTCCAGTCAGTGCCAGGTCCCGCGCCACCAGTTCAGTCAGCGCCAGTTCCAGCGGTGGTCCAAAAGGCTCCACCCCCAGGCCAGCCTGTCCAGTTGTCAGCGCCCAGTCCAGCGGCACCAGCCAAGGAAGTGGTCCCGTCTGCAGCGGCTCCGTCTCCACTCCAGAAGTCGGCGGCCCCTCCTGCAGCGGCTCCGCCTCCACTCCAGAAGTCGACGCCTCCGGTCCAGAAGTCGACGCCTCCGGTCCAGAAGTTGACGCCTCCGGTCCAGAAGTTGACGACGTCTCCTCCAGTCCAGAAGTCGACAGCGTCTCCTCCAGTCCAGAAGTCAACGAGGCCACGTCCGGTGTCTCTACCTGCCGAGACTACCCCTGCAGCGGCTCTGCCTCCGGTCACCGCCGGTCCTGCCCTCGCTGGACGTGAGCCTCCCAGAGCCCGTCGTCGTCTCCTCCTCTGCCCCAGACGCAGGCCCCCGGACTCTACTGGTCCCTGCCTCTTCTCTCCTTCCTGGTCCCCCTCCTCCCGCCCTGCTCTGTGGGCGTCTGGGATCCGCCCTTTGGGGGGGGGGGTACTGTCACACCCTGTCCTGTCTCCCCAGTCTGTTCAGTCATGTGTCCCTGTTAATTGCTCCCACCTGCCTCTCGTTTTCCAATCACCCAAGCTCCCAGCCCTCATGTATTTAAACCCTCTCAGTTCCGTGTGTTTTGTCGGTTCATTGTTTCTACGTCCAGCGTGTTTTATATTAAACCTTGCTAAACCATTCCTGTCCGTCTGCCTGCCTTCTTCACCCGCGTTTGGATCCTTGCCTCCGCTCACCTCGCCCACACGCCGTGACAACAGGACCTTTCAGAACCGACGAGTAATCATTTCATCAGAACTGTTGAAGGTGTCAGAGGGTCCAACTAACAGGTTCTGGAGGAGTTCTGGGAAAGAGAGCAAATCCTCCAGCAATGTCAGGTGTTTTCGGTGGGAAAACTTTTTTCAAAGGTCCAAAAGTTGTTTTGGATCATCAAAAAGTTCTTGAACCACCAAAGAACATGAATGGACTCTGGTTCTGTTTTTTAATCACTTCTGGTTATTTTATTTTCTGAGTCAGAGCAACCTGACACCTCTGTCTTCCTGCTGGCCTCTCGGTTCCCCTCAGAACTCCCGACGGTCCAGATACTATATCACTAATATTCCTAATTTCCTCATCAAAGTGACACACCAGCAGAACCGGGTCGGAGTGGACTTCCTAGTTAAACACCTTAACGTGATGTCGGGAAGTTTATGGAGGGGAATGTTGAGGCCCGAAAAATCCTCTGAATCAAACCAGAACTTCTGATTCAGAACAGACTGATCCAGATGGTTCCAGAACTCCCGATCCGTTCCTGCACGTTTATCTGGGTGGGGGGGTGAAGCGTCTCATTGATGTGTCCAACGATGCCGGCTGACTAAACAGGAGATAAGATGGCAGCTGTCCCTGAGGACGTCATCGTTTCCACTCCTCCGTCCCCGAGTCCAGGTCTGGATCCTTCTGAGACTGGTTCAGAAAAGAGCGGAGGCCACAAAGGGTCCATTCACAGGAGGGAAAACAGGAAGTAGCCATGCTTCCTGGATCCCGGAATGTGTTTTCATCCCATTCCCTCCCCATTAACATAAATCTGTACATCCTCTGAGAGCCCAGGGTTAACTGTCACCCTGACCACTGAGTGAACCTCAAACTTCATCAGTTGTTTGTCTCTGA
>NC_091746.1:70811188-70861188 GCF_043380555.1 Nothobranchius furzeri | reverse complement strand
TCCTCTCCATGATTGATGTCAAGTTGTTATTATTGTTATTGTTGTTAGCCTCAAGGGCAACATGCCGATTATCACTTGTAAGTCGCTTTTGACAAAAGCGTCTGCTAAATACATAAACATAAACATAACCTAGCCTTTTAAATGGAGGCATGTTGGAGGCGGGACAAGGGAGAGCCGTCTTTACCGACTGTACACTCCACCTCCCTCTACTCCCCCACTTGTTCAGATCTAGGCTAACATCAGATTTTAACCATAGGCCCTATCAAATAAAAACGTGTTAAGCCTAGTCTTCAAAGTAGACAAGGTGTCTGCCTCACGGACTAAAGCTGGGAGCTGGTTCCACAGGAGAGGAGCCTGATAACTAAAAGATCTGCCTCCCATCCAGTGTTGGGAGTAACGCCGTTTAAGTATAACGGCGTTTCTAACGGCGTTCTTTTATAGGTAACGGAATAATCTAATTAATTACTTTTCCCGCCGTTGCAACGCCGTTACCGTTACTGGGGACGGAACGTTGTGCGTTACTATGTGCTTGTCGAACGTTGAGCAGCAGCGTGAGGCTTTCTGACCGCCACACTTCAGCTGCAGCCAGGGAGAGAGAGGTGTCGGTAACGCACTTACAAACACGATGCTGATTGACCGGGTGGGCGGAGACCCTCACGGTCTCAGTCACTGCATTCTGTAGACACAACGGGAATAACTCCGTTTAAAATAACCGCGTTAATAAAAAATATTTCTTTCTGTAACGAGCAAACTAATTAATTACCGTCTTCTTTTATCAAAACGTCGTTCCTGTTTCTGATAAGAAAATGCGTGCGTTAAGCAGCGCGGTGTGTTGAAGCTGTCATCAGCTGATCAGGAGCTAAAGAGGTAGATGTTTTCATCCAAGTGCGTCACGGCCCGTGAAGAACGAGGAAGACGTGATGAATATCTACGGCTGCAGACCCCCCGCAGACTTGTTGCTGCAGCAGCGAATCTGCGGGTCTGCAGCCGTGCCCTTAGCGTGACAGCGGGATGCCCTGAAGGTCTGCTCACCTGTTCACCGCTCAGACGTCCTGATCTTCTGCCTTCCTAGATCATCCAGCTGTAACCTGTTCCTGATCATGTCTTTAGTCCCGCTGTAACACTGATGCATCAGTCTCAGACGACATGGAGCTCAGGTGTTATTAGAACTACCTGTGTGTGTTTACCACCCAGCTTCAGCTCTTCTGTGGTTGGGTCTGACCCAGGTTAGTAAATGTAAGTCCTCCATCAGGCTTGTGCCTCTTCTAGTGTCATTTTAAAGGATTTTATTTATTTATTTAACCGTTACTAGATTACCTGCAACAGAAATGCTGCTAAAAACACACAATTATGTGAAGCTGGAAAAATTAGAATGCTGTACAAAATTACATTTATTTCTGTAATTTAACTAGACTGAGAGACCATTTAAAGGCTCGGGAACCTTTACAGGTGTTTCTATTTACAATTTTAAATTTTAGCTGATTGGGTTTTTGTTAAATATCACACAGTGACCTTTTAATAGTCTAGATTAGTGTAATGTTCGTATTAGTAGTTCCTCCTGTTAAGTGCGTATTTGTTTAAATTATTCAGGTTTATATAAAACATTTGGACATACATTTTATTATGTTCAGTCATTAGTCATTTATATTTTACTATTGTAGTAATTCTTGCATTCTTTAATGAAAAAGTAACTAAGTAGTTACTTTTGTTGGTAATTAGTTACTTTTATGATCTTGTAACTCAGTTAGTAACTGAGTTACTTTTTTGACAAAGTAATCAGTAACTATAACTAATTACTTTTTTAAAGTAACGTTCCCAACACTGCTCCCATCCTATTTTTAGATATTCTGGGAACCACCAGTAGCGAAGTGCTCGGTTAGGAACGTATGGAACAATCAGATCACTGATGTATGATGGAGCTTGATTATTAAGAGCTTTGTATGTGAGAAGGAGGATCTTAAAATCTATTCTGAATTTAACAGGTAGCCAATGTAGGGAAGCTAAGACAGGAGAGATATGATCTCTCTATCCCACACCCTCCCGCTGTAGAGAAACACTGCTCTGGCCTGTTAGGGCACCATGCTGTCTGCTGCACCTCCCAGGACAGGAAAGTTTACTTTAGGGTGGAATATCCCTTTAAACGGTGCTTTGTGGGTATTTTGTTATTCAGTTATGTCATTAAATAAAACACATTGTTGTTTAACATCAGACAAAATAAACAGTTTTAAAACTAGACGTTTATGATCCCAGAAGCTTCAAACTAAAATACAAACAACACATATCAGGATGAGCGGAGCATGGAGACCTGTGCTTGTTTAGAGTCGTGTTCGGTTCGTGGCTTTAGGGTTTAGGAGGATTTGCCTGTCTGAGAACTCAGGTGAAGACACAATCTTCCGGCTGGTGAAGTCTCCAGATCCATCATGACTCCTGCTAAGGTTTTCCCAGTTTACTGGGATTATTCTTCACAGTTCCAGTCCGAGCCTCAGACCTGGACCTGGTGAGCGGTCTGCGGATCTGCTGTTACTGAGAGCAGCACGTGCTCACTTCCCTCCTCCAACCTGCAGCTTCCAGCATGAAGACAGAGTCAGATGGATCATTAAACCCAACGTTCTCGTGGCGACGCCACACGGAGCTCTGCGGGACTGTGACAGCTCCTGAGTGTGAGTCTTTTGATTGATGGAGCTCATTCCAAATGTTTTCTCATCCAAATCAGTAGGAGTTTAAGTGCATCACGCATGTTAATCCCAAACAGCACATTAGTCCCATCGCTGGATCCATCCCTCATCCCTCTGTGGCTGCAGGACGTCAGGGTAACCCCCCACAGAGGAGGCTGAGGGTTCTATTCCCATGAGGTCCAGCGTCCGTCAGACTGGATTCGCTCAGACTTCCAGTTTAATTTCTGGGATAATTCAGCAGGTGAGGACATGATGAGATTAAGAACCCACTCCTGTGGATAATTATGATAATTTTGAGTCCAACTCTTTAAAACAAACAAACGTGAGAAGTTATTTAGATAAATGTTAACAGGCCAGAGCTGTTTAACCCTTTCATGTCCACACAGGAGCTCAGGAGGTAGAGCGGGCTTTCCGGTAACCAAAAGGTTGTTGGTTCGATCCCAGCTCCGGCCAGAGAATGCTGCTGTTGTGTCCTTGGGCAAGACACTTAACCCAACTTACCTGCTGGTGGTGGTCGGTGGTCGGCTGCATGACGAGCTCCCGCTTGGGCCACCGCTCCGATGCATTTGACCGTTAAGGGTGCCGTAGATCACGTGCGTGGGTGGCACTGTAGAAGGACTTCCTGTTGTCGCGTTCAAACTTTTGATATTTTACGATGAAAAGAACACCTAAGCCATCGGGATCAGCATTCTGAAAGCGAAGGAAGGAGGAAGAAAAAAAACGGGCCCAAAGCAGAGGTATGTAGACTTTATAAATTTGGCAAAGGAACTTTTTGCGTTACAATTTTCGCTAACTGCCTCTCCTGCTACGCACGGTCCACGGACGGACCCTCGCTAGCTGTTTACAGACACAATACAGTATCTCATACTTTAACCAGGTGGCGCCTGTGTTCAGCAGCCTAGCCCTAACCACCAGCGTGTGAATGTGTGTGAGTGGGTGAATGACTGCTGTGAAGCACCTTGGGCGGTTGTAGAAGGTGCTACACAAATACAGGTAAAAGATGTAGGCCAACATTTGTTCTTTAAGTCAGCACCATCGTTGTAATGATGCCGTGACTGTTTGTTATTCCAACACACCCGGAATCTCTGATGTCTTTACCGTTTGTCCAGGCGGGTTCTGGATGGAGAACAAACATGTCTACTGAGGCTGTCCTGCAGGTCAGAGGGTTCAAATCCATCCCAACTCCTGGGACTTCTGTCCTTGTTGGGAGAGGAATTCTCCCTCCCTCTCTCTCTCCGCTTGGAGCAGCCGTTAGCTCCCCATGGCTAATGTGCCCCCCCCCCAGTTCATTTCAGAACAAGCCAAGCTCATCCTCCCCCCACTGGGCAGATATTGAAATTGCACCTTGGCATTTGTGCATGCGTGCATGTGCGTGTGTGTGTGTGTGTGTGTGTGTGTGTGTGCGTGCGTGCGTGCATGTGTGTGTGTGTGTGTGTGAGGTATTGCAGGTCTCATGCTGGAGATTTACGGTTAATCAATCATCGCAGCGCCCTAATGACATCCTGCTGCTTCTCTAATGTCTCCTGGCAGCGGCGGCCTGTAGCTGGCATCGAGCTCACGCAGGCACACATATGGACGCCTCCGGTGACTGACAGGACCCCTTTCATGTGTGCCGCTCTGCACGCCGGATCCCATCAGCCAAATCCATTCTCCGTCATTGCTGATGGTTCTGGAGGTTGTTTTTTTGGGGGGGGGGGGGGGGGTCTAGGCCTCGCCTGATTGGTTCTGCCTCCAAGCCTTTCAGATGTAAAGAACAACATGACGATGACAGGAACAAGGAAAGTTTGTTGGCGACATCTGCAGCAGGAGTTTGAAACCCTCTGACTAAGTCATAAATCATCAGCTGCTGAAGGAGGATGATGTCACAGGCTTTAGGTCCAGTTCTGGTTCTGATTTGGCTCCGTTAGAATCCTCATGGTTCCTGTTTTGTTGGTTTTAGATGAGAAGGAGGCCTCAGGAGGAGCTGTGAGGACCACAGCTCTTCCTGGTCTGAGGTTCTGGTTGTGAACTGGAATACTGTGGAATGTTCTATCCAGGATGAGTTCTGGTGTCTGGTTGCTAGGTGACGGTAGGATAGGGAAGAAATGGTCCTGGTGGAACAGAGCTTCTTCTGTGGATTTGAGGGTGTTGATAACCAAGATCTGGATCTAGATCCAAGCTTCTGAGATGATCTTCCTCCTAGCCTGGATCCAGCTTTAGCATGGGGAACTCATCCTAATGACTAAACTCAGTCCGAGTTATTTTCCTAAAACGTGATTCCGTCTCCGGTCGGCCATAAAGACCTTCTCTAGCAAAGACAGCATGTGGAAATGCATCCAGCTCCTGTGGTTTGAGCTCCTGAGCAAACTGTTCCGGGATCAGTCAGGACACACGTTTATCCAAACTGACCTTTTCCCCCAGGTGACAGGAAGCCATCTGATCCGCCTCTGTTTGAAGTTCTGCTGAGGTCCACATCAGCGCTCCAGGTCTCATCCATGGAATCTCCATCAGCCCATTAGCATGCAGGTGGCAGCAGCGTTCTGAGGACCATCTGGCCGTTGGATTGCTTTCTAATTTCTGCAGGTTGTTGTCGTCCCTGTCAGCGTGCGTGCTCACCTCCTCCTCAGCAGAAACGACAGCAGACGAGTTTTGGAACTAAAACAGCAATCCATCATCTGAGGCAAGAGGAGCTGCAGCAGGAGATGCACTTACTATCAGCAGATAGTCTGGATGTCTGGTTAAGTCTGCTGGGATGATGGTTCCTGGTTCCTAACTGGTTCAGGATCCGGAACCAGTTTGGTTTGTGAGAAAATCTAAAATTCCAGACTGAGAAGAAATATAAACGAGTTGGCAGATTTAAAATGACGCTGTGTATTTTTCCTGGCGATAGATTTAATAAGCAAGCATTATTTTTGTGTTCAAATAAGACCTTACCGACGGAAGGCCATTAGGGTCAAAAATCCCTGGGAGCACAACCTCCAGCAAAATGACAAGAACATCCGATTTCCTTTCACCAGCGGCAACGCGAGAAGACCTGAATCTCTACTAATTTCAAAACACAACAAATCCCTTTTGAAGAAGAACTGCAAATGGATTTAGAAAAATTACAAAGGGAAGTTAAACAAGAAAAGCTGAGGAAGTTCAATAGAGACGTATCAGACTACAAAGAAAATAAAGTTTATGTGGAAACAAAGACAAAGCTTTCAAACTCAGCCACAACGAAGAAGAACTGTTTCCTTCCAGCTGCCTAGCAGTGATGAGGATCACGCGCAGACATCAGAATCCTCCCCATCTACCTTTTTAGGCACCAGTTCCCAAAGAAACAAGCCGAGACAAAAAAATGTGGGACAAGAAGAGGGAGAAGCAAGTCATCAAGGATCCACACGTTACAGTCGACATACCAGAAGCAGAGACGAGATGAAGATCAACAAGTAATTAGCATTTCAGGGGTTCCTCTTTCAACCGGTCAGATCTCTGTTTTATCAAAAGGTCTCACGTTTGCTCCTAAGAACACGGCTAAAGAATTCCAGACCAAAATAGATTTGTTCAAGTTTCACCATACTAGGGATGGGTACCTTTGACATTTGAATCGATTCGGTACAAATTCCCGTTACCTAGGAACCGATACCGGTACTTAACGGTACCAATTTTCAATACTTTTGAGTGTTTATTATTTTAATTCTCTTTTATAATTAAATATATATTTTTCTCAATATCTAACAATATTTGATAAATATCACGATAAATAACATACAGCTGTTTGTATTTTAACATCGTCCTTGTAGTTTTATAAGCTGATAATTAAACTGAAGCAAACATCTTTACTGTGAACTAAATTTACTGTGTATCTTCATTCCTTTTGCCGTCTTTTTCATTTGATTTTTCCTACTGGGAAGTTAGAATTTCCGAGGAGAAAGCGAACGCACCTTTAGCTGATAACAATGGTAGCAATGGAAGCTAACATACCAAGCTAACGTTATCTTAAACTGTTTATTTAGCTGCTGGAGCAGATTAAAACGATGATGCCTCACACTTAGATCGTTGTCACTGGTTTCGTCTTCACCCGTCAAATTTAGTAAAGTGAAGCCAAACTTTAGAGCGCGTTCATGTTCTTCTAGTCAGGAATTCAGAGTTCCGAGGAGAAAGCGAACGCACCATTAGCGAAACGAAAGCTAACATATCAAGCTAATTATATTTACCTACCGGAGCAGATTAAGATGAGGATGTCTCACTTAGATCGTTGTCGCTGGTTTCATCATCACCCAGTTACCCATCACATTTAGTGAAGTGGACCCAAGCTTTAGCGTGCGTTCTTTCTACCATGCTGCTCTGTTTACAACTGGCTCACAGCGAGCGACGACATAACGCTCTTGCGCATGCGCAGCTGTCTTGGCAAGTTCTCGTTATGAAGGATGGGTACCGAAACGAGGCACCGTTTGAAATGACGTGAATCGGTGCTCAGTCGGTACTGTGGAATTTGGTCGGTACCTTAAAAAGTACCGAATTCGGCACCCATCCCTACTGGTACCATACGAATCCAAGTCAAGCAGCTTCTCGAGACCATATACAGCAAGATGGTGGGAGAACCCCATTCAGACCCAAGTCCACTTTTATACCCAACATACGTAATCAGACCCTGAATGTCTTCGACAAAAAAGTTACACATGAAGTTGATCAACTCTTCGCATCTAAAAATAAAACGAAGCGTAATCTCACAAACAAAGAAAGAGATGCAATTAAGAGGTTATCAGCTAATGAAGACATCATCATCAAGAGAGCTGATAAAGGAGGAGCGGTAGTAGTGTGGGCCAGAGACCAATATGTCACTGAAGCTAAGGGACAGTTGGATAACAGTGAATACTATGAACACATTCAAATTAATCCAACAGAGCAAATAAAGACTGAACTTAAGGAGATACTTTTACAGGCTAAAAATGAACAATGGATCTCACAAAAAGAACATAACTTTCTACTGAATGAGCACCCAAGAAATCCTTCCTTCAACATGCTCCCCAAAATCCATAAGAACTTGGAGAATCCACCAGGCAGACCAATAATAAGTGGCAATGAATCAATCACAGAACCAGCCTCACAGTTTTAGATTTTTTCATTAAACCATTTGTTTCAGAACTGCCTTCTTTTGTTCAAGACACACAAGTACTGAACAAACTGAATGATATAAATAACGTAGGACCTGGACTTCCTGTTACTATGGATGTGGAGGCGCTGTACACTAACACTGACCACACAGAAGGACCAGAAGCACTAACCTTGAAGCTTGTTTCAAGCTTCCCGCAGTGCTGCCCCCCCCCCCCCCCCCCCCCCCCCCTCACAATATCCAACAGCCCAGTGTCAATGGTGGACTCATTCAAGTTCTTGGGAACTATCATTTCCAGGGATCTGAAGTGGGAAACAAACATCAACTCCATCCTCAAAAAGGCTCAGCAGAGGATGTATTTCTTACGGCAACTAAGGAAGTACGGCCTACCACAAGAGCTGCTGATCATCTTCTACACTGCTGCAGTCGAATCCATACTTTGCTCATCCATCACTGTCTGGTTTGGGTCAGCCACAAAAATGGACAAATGCAGACTACAGCGTATTATTAAAACAGCAGGAAAAATCATTGGTGCCCAACTGCCCTCTGTCCAGGAACTGTACATCAGCAGGACCAGGAAAAAGGCAGTGAATATTGTCCAAGATGCCACACATCCTGCATCTACTCTCTTCCATCTCCTCCCATCTGGCAGACGCGATAGATCGTTGTACACAAAAACTACCAGACACAAGAACAGTTTCTTTCCTTCAGCCATTTCTCTCCTGAATCTGTAGATAATTTTACCATCCTTTTACTATAGTTTTTAATACTTATTCAGTATGCTTATGGCTGTGTGTGTGTGTGTGTGTGTGTGTGTGTGTGTGTGTGTGTGTGTGTGTGTGTGTGCGTGCGTGCGTGCGTGTGTGTGGGTATGTATATATGTATATAGGTGTGTGCGTAAATGAACATGTGTGTGGGTATACATGTTCTTATGTGTTTTTAGGTATTTTTATTCTCATTTATTGTGGTTGTTGTATGTTTTAGAGAGCGAACATCTACCGAAGACAAATTCCTTGTAAATGTACTTTTACTTGGCCAATAAATCTGAAATCTGAATCTGAACCTATTACCTGGACCAAAGACATTCAGAAGACATGCCTCCTTCTTCTTTCATCCTTCAGCTGGCCAAGTGGACTCTATGTAACAATGTGTTTCTGTTTCAGAACCAATTTTTTAGACAGAAAAAAGGTACAGCAATGGGAGCATGTTTCTTTTTATGGGACTTTGGGAAGAAGCATTCGTAATGTCCATGCTGATAAGATGATGTGGTGGGGAAGAAACATTGACGACATTATTCTGCTGTGGTCTGGTTCAGAATCAGAACTACTTCAATTCCATTCAAATCTGAACAAAACTAAAAAAAGTTTGAAACTCAGCCCAGACTTCTCCTCATCTGAAATTAATTTCCTCGACATAAAAATCTCAAAATCTGATCATGGAGATTTACACACTTCTATTTTTAGAAAACCGACTGACCGTAATACAATCCTCAGAGCAGACAGTTTCCATGGTTAATAAAAAACATTCCCACTGGTCAGTTTCAAAGACTTAGACGTATTTGTGACACAGAAGAAGAATTTGAAAGAAATGCTACAGTTATGGGCCAGAGCTTTACAACAAGAGGATACCAGCAAAGAACTATACTCAAAGCGTATAATAAGACTAAAAGCCTGCCAAGAGAACAACTATTGGTTCCTAAAGAGAAGAACCAACAAAGATCAGATGGTGTTTATTTTGTGACCCAATTCAGTGATCAAGCCAACAAGATCAAAAAAATAATTACAAAAAACTGGGACATACTGAAAAGTGACAGTACTCTTAGGGAAGCTCTCCCAGATACTCCTACTATCAGCTTCAGACGAGCCCCAACGTTAAATGATCGGCTTGTTCAAAGTCACCTTCCTCCACAGCAACAAAAAACCTGGTTATCAACTCGAAAAGGCAACCATAAATGTGGAAACTGTGTTCACTGTGACAACATGACTAATACTAATTGTTTTGCTGATGTTTTCACAGGACGTACTTTTTACATTTATCAATTGCAATACTTCGTTCATGGACTAGAATGCCCATGTGGTTGCTTCTATATTGGGAGAACTAAACGTAAGTTAAAAGCAAGACTTGCAGAACACAAACAAGCAATCAGATCTGGTAATCCTCTATATCCTATGGCCGTGCATTATAAAGACACAAATCATGGAAGCTGTAACTCTCTTAAAATCACAGGGATTGAACATATAAAAAATTCAATTAGAGGAAGAGATAGGCTTAAAAAACTCTTGCAAAGAGAATCATTTTGGATTTACACACTAAAAGCTACTAATTTCCCAGGTCTTAATGGAGAATTAGATTTCGCTCCTTATTTATAATCTCATGTTTTCTTACCCTTTGTGTACCATATTTATATTTTTTCTCAAATTCTATAAGTGAAATTTAATATTTGTTACTATTCATCCTTACAATAGGATTGTTTAGATGTAAAAAGTTGTTTGTGTTATACTGGTCATCCAATCAGAATGCTGTCTACCTGCCCTACTTCAGCAGGTGTGAATGAATGAATGAATGAATGAGTGAGTGAAATCTTTATTTCGAACATTATAATAAAATAAAAATAACTATTATAACAATAGTAATAATAACAAAGTCATTGTAGACATTAAAAATAAAATCACACTGGTAATCACACAAAAATTAAATTATCATGTTCTGTTCGAAAAGGAGTAGGAGGAAGCTAGTGCTTATTAAATCCTACCCCACTTTTCCCATTTATTCAAGATTAAAAGGAACAATGTCATTCTCCTAATTCATCATAAATTTTCAAAATTCATCTATAGTCAAATGGCCCATGCAAAATTGTTCTACATACCTTTTCCATTTATCCACCACACACAGCGATTAACATTCCCTACTACACATACTTACAACACACCCCATTTTCTTCTGTACACTTACATCCTCACACCACACATTGGATCTTTTTGAGTCAAACTCCCTCTTCCTCCCTGTACCTCACGAAGACCATATTTTTGTACCATTTTTTAAATTGGGCCATACTTGGACATTGCTTTAAGTCACTATTTAATCCATTCCATAATTTTACTCCACAAACAGAGATGCACTGACTTTTTACTGTTGTTCGCACAGACGGGTAGTTTAAATTCCATTCCTCTCTCAAATTATATTGTTTATCTCTATGTAAGAAATACTTTTGTATATTACCAGGGAGTAGTTTGTCATTAGCTTTAAATTTTATTTGTAATGTCAAAAATTGAACAAGGTCAGTAAACTTTGATACTCGTGATTTCAAAAACAGGTTGTGAAAATATATGTAACTCTCATATAAGCTCTTTTATTATTCATTCTTACATGCTACTCTTTTCATTATGGGATCATGTTATAATATAAAGGTCTCTCTGTGTTTCTCTCCTGCACAAGCTCTTAGAACAGCTGCAGGAACTCCAAAAGGGAGATGTTTCTGCTCATCTTCTAATTACAAGTTCTTGTGACATGTTAGATCCTGCCTAACAAGGCAATATATATATATATTTACCTTATAAGCTCATTTTATTATCTATGCTATGGAAACTCGCTCAGATACTCAAGGCCTTCACACAAAGATTAATAGCTGTGTATCTTTTCCTGCACCAGGGAAAGGAGTGTGCACATTCCATCTCCACTCAGTGCCTCTCGGTACCAGTGAATGTATCTTCTCCTGTCATGAATATATCAGGATGTTCCTGGTAATCTCAAGGAAACTGTCCGCTAACAAGGCTGTTATTTTCACCTGTCATGATCATTGACGTATGTACATGGCAAACTGCGTATGTAACATTCCTGTAATCTTCAATAAAAATCAGCCGTTTCAGCAGAACGGCGAGAGTCTGTCCGAAGCATCTGGCAAGAGCAGGTCGTGGGACTTGCTGCAGAGACTCTCCCCCTCATGAGCGGCGAAACAGTGAATGGACTTCTGATCATTTGTCTCCTCGTTCTGTCAACTTAAAAGGTGTTTAACTCCATCTACTCCGTACCCGTGCTTGGTCTAACGGAAGAGAGACCAACAAATTTGGCGTCACGAACAGGATTTTTTCTTTTTGAAGAAAAAGGAGTTTTTGGAGGACAATTTGACCAACCGACCCAGTGAACGATCTTGGCACAGAACACCGCGGTGGAAAACAAGGTGAGCAGAACCTTATTTTCTAAAATCTGCTCATTGGATTTATCCAAAGCCTTTTGTGTCCGGAATCATAGTAGCTGTGGTCCTAAAATAATAGTTGGAGAAGAAAGTGGAGACAAGTGCAGAAAGAATAAGAGATTTTTCGTAATGGTTTAATGGTGAAATGAAATGAGGATTTTTCTAATGGTTTAATGAGTAAATGAGAAAAGGAAATAGTACAGATGAAGGGATGGTGACCCAGGGCTAATAGAGTAGCCCTAAAGTTCCATTTCCAGGTCGTGGCTGACCACACTATTTGCTGACGAGCGGATAGAATATATAACAAGGTTATATAAAGCTTGGCTGGATCCATAGGTGTGGGAACCCTAAAAGTCCACAGGTCAAGGACCTGGTTTTTTTGTGTTAAGGGAAGGGGAGGCTAAAAGAGAGCTCCCTGGATTTTAAGGTCGAGGACCTTTTGCATGAGATGAGAAAAATGTTCTGAGGTAACTGTTTTTGCATAAGATGATAAATGTTTTGACTGCTTCTGTGTGAAGAGAGCAGTGCTTTTGGCTATTTCTGCGTGCTTTTGGCTGTTTTTGCATAAAATGAGCAATGTTTAAATATGACAAGCAGCCCAGTTGAAGCCACGAGAAATAAGGTTTTATTGAGAAAGTCAGCGGAAGAGGCGATGAAGAAAAAAGGGGTAGATGTTAACAGTAGAGGTAACTGGAGAAAGATTTGGGAAGTGAAGGCTGCAGAATCAAGAGAAAAAAGGCACAGCTGTAGACAAGCTTCACTGTGTGTGTAAGCTGAGTTCAGCCTGTGTGTGTGAGGCGCAGCAAGAGGCTGCTTACGGCTCTGGATTGAAAGTGCAGCACTAGGAGAGTGCAGAATGCAGAGCAGAGTTTTGGGAGCTCCGTGTGTGTGTGTATGTGAGTGTACAGCGCTGGGTGTGTGTGTGAAGGCCTGATGCGGTACCAGAAAATAAATAAATAAGATAAATAAGAGCTTTAAAAAGTTGCAACTCGTATATGTAAATTACACTGCAGTGCTAAAAATTAATGTTTGGAGCTACGCAAAATTCAAATTCTGCAACCCTGTTCTGATCAGTCTTTGAACAGAACACCATAAGTTAATAAATAAAAGGTTTTTAAAGTAACATATGCATATGTATGTGTGTATGTATGTATATGTGTATACATATATACATATGTAGTGTAGAAGCGTGATAATCATTGGTGTGTGGGGCAGCATGTGAGTGACCCCGATCTGGGGGTTAAGTGACCTGGAGATGAAAAAAGGGAAAAAACCACCAAGAAACGCAAGTAAGGATGTAAATGACAGCTTTATTTTAGAAATATAGTCATATAGCTGCTAAACAGTAAAATCAAAACAGATCTGCAGAAAATAAATATATAAACTATTCCTCAGAGCGCTCTCAAAGAAATTGCAATTGGATTTGCTCTAATGTTACATAAGGCCTGCTTAAAAGCATAGTAAGCAATAAATTCTGAAAATAACCAGTGCAGTGTTAAATAAATTCTGTGCTTAAAATATTATATATATATAGAGAGAGAATAAATAAGTGACGAACTGACTTACCTTAAAAAAATAATAATAATAATAAAAAGAGACTGTGACAAACAAAGAATGTCTCTGTGCTTTGTGAATGAGTGAATGTGTGTCTTCTTGCATGAGCTGCTTTCGCTGGATCTTCTGAATGACTCAGTTTTTAATAGAGGGAGCAGCTGCTTGAGAAACAGGGTGCGGTCCATGTTTTTACTAGACGGTTATTTAGTTCGAGAGACTGTGGAAACAATAGAAAAAGAATTTATCGTTAGTGTGAGGACAAGAAAATCCTTTAAAATACAAAAGTTGTATGGTCGTGGTTATAAAGGAAGTATTTTGTCTGATTATGGGCCGTGGAGTCAGCTGGACTCCCTCGCTCTCACAGTTTTTCTGTGTAACATGCAGTTTTAAGCAATTTGTGACTTTAGAAAGGATATTTTTCGGTGTTTTGGACGTACCTTAAGGCTTCTGGTTAGGGTATTCAGGAGATCCTTCCTCTCGGACAGATCTAGTGAGAATGACTGGAGTTTCAGCCTGGGGACCTGACTCCACCCACTTTTACACACAGGAGTCCCGCAGTCTAAAAATAGCACAGGGTGCTGCGAAAAGCAGCTCTGAACCTCTCAGGATCATCTTTATGAAAACCATAAAATTAACAAATAATCAGTCAGGAAATAAAATATTTGTTAAATCTTGCTATAAAACAAAATCCAATAATTGTCTTGCCTCAACTTTAAGAACCATTAACGTTAATGGCTGGATTTTGGGACGCTGAATAATGAAAAAACAGATAAACTAAGTATTATTTCCTGTAACCTGGCTAGAAACTGTACTAGGCTGTTTTGAGTAAAAAACTGGTAGTTATTTTCCCAAAATAAAATAGATAAATAAAAAATGAAAGGAGGGATCTTGCATTTGGGATAGATTGTGCCTAAAGTTTAAAACCTGTGTAGAACCGATTTGACGAGTCAGAAAAATTGTGCATAGGAAATAGTCTAGATTTACCTTTGAGTCAATAAAGTTGACTAAATATTAGAAACCTTCGTTGATTTTGATTTGTAAAAGAGAAAAGTTCTGTCCTTTCAACTCAATCAACATATTTAAGGAAAACGTTTGCTGTGCATTGTGGAGGCATGAACTTTACTGGGTGGGCCTGTCACAACCAGCTGCAAAGAATGTTTGGCTCTGACTTCTATACAAAGAGAACCTGGAAGCCCTCACCAAAAACTGTGACTCATAACATCAAGACGGGGAGCACTACAAGATGGACAAAGAGGCAGAAACTTATTTGCCCTGCTGCTGATGAAACAAAGTACAAAAGGGGGAGCATGTGTGCTAACATGTGAACTTCAATCAATGACGGTGGTCATCCTGGACTTACAAAGAGAGGCTCAGAAGAGACTGTTTCCTATGGTTACACCCAGTAAAAGATTGCTTGCTGCAGTCAGGTAATGAACAAGGCTTTTTGGCAACAACCAGTTGAATTGATGAAATGTCAGAACTGTGGAAAATTTACTAAACTACTGTAGAACATAGTTAACTGAGAAAGTTAGCCTAAAAAAAAAAAAAAAAAAAAAAAAAAAAAAAAAAGATAATAATAATAACAATAAATAAATAAATAATAGGATTAGTAACCTGGATTTCAGCCCAACTCATCATTGGACGTCAATATAATCTTTATTGTCTTAGGATTCTCAGCTGCAGCGGACATGCAGTAAAGCCTTATTTTCTTTTCAAAAAGTCATTCATCGGCGTCATCACTTATCTTCATTAGTTAAGGAAACGGTGTCTATTTATAAGTCTAGGAGAACGCTTTAGGCTTCAACAGTTCTCTCCTTCGAGCAAACATGCGCAAATTTCCGGATAGTTTATAGTAACGTTCCATCCCATTCCTTTCATTGCATAAAAATAAACATTAAATGAATAATTTGGCATCCAGCTGACTAAATGATTCATGGAACATCTCATCCGAGACAACAGTGTTGTTTCAGCTCCGTTGAGTTTCCCAACAGATCTAGCCAAACCTAGCTGATCCTATATTTTTCTATCAGCTGTAAGTTCTAACGTAGAAAATAATGTCACAAAAATATTGAATAATTGTACCCCTCATTCGATAAAAATTATGTTCACATTTTTATCTTGTGAAATCTTTAACATAATATTTTTAAATGGCCGTTTTGACGACAATTGGCTAAAAAGTCTTTAAGATTATCATCACAGGATGGCATGATAAATAAGTAAATAACATAAATAAATAAATAGACAAAAATAAGAGAGAAAAAGCAAAATTAATTAAATGAAACGTAATAGTGATAAAACGTTAAATCGATCTAAAATCTGTCATTCAGCGCCACTGGAAAAAGGAAGAGGATAGGGGAGTATTTCTTAGCACAAATCACGTTATTGATTTAGCAATGCAGCTTAATTTCAGACGCTTTAAGGATGATACTAACTTGTGTTATAGATGGAGGAGTAGCACAGAAACACTTCTAGATGAGGAGATAAGGAAAAAAAACTGCTGATTACCAATACTATGCACAAACAAACGTGTAACTGCAGTTTCGTTATTTATGAATTAACCTTAAGTAGTGAATTAATTCTTAGGATTTCTTGTGCGAGTAGTGTTCCTAAAAAAGAAAGAAAAAATAAAATAAAGAAGGTAAGAAAGACAAGTAGTTTAGGTAAGGGACAACCTGAAACTATTTGGTTGAATTGATAGTAAAAGTGGTTGTCCTAATTTTTAATTGGAGAGATCACACCGCAACGTGAGTTTAGAACAGCAGTTATGGGAAGTTTTGTTGGATTAATTTGATTACACGCTTTAGGTCCTATTTTTTCTTTCCACTGATTTAGCGTTAGGTTAAGTATTTCACACTTTCGCTTCAGTCTGACATTTGCTTGGTGTGTGAGGGCACAGAGACGTGTATGGACCGTGTGTTTGACTGTGTTTGTCTTGTTTGTTTGCTTATTTTATCTATATGGGCATGGCCGAGCCTTGAGAAACATCAACAAAGACATTGGACTATTCTGAGTAAATTAACCAATTCAAATTCAAATTCAGGATCCTGAAACAATTTGGTTATAACCTCTAATTGATGAAGGACATCTTAAGAATTCATTGTACAAGGCATCATCTCCAGTGTTGCTGGAACTGTTATAAAACCCATGCATGGTTGTATATTTTAGTTTGATCATTTATACTCATTGAATTATTGTTGTTTGCTTTGTGTTTTAATTCCTTTGTAATTTTTCTCTGTGACACAGGTGGAGATGCTGGTGGCGAAGTGGATCCCACTCATTTCTTTCTCCCACACACATTCTTACTCTCTCCCTCTCTCTGTGTGTGTATGTGCATGTGTATGTGTTTGTGTGTCTGTGTGTCCATGTCGTGATGTCACTGTACCTTTAATTGCGCTTGCTGTTCGTAACTGTATGTATCTGATGTTGAAGGTATCAGAGGCTAGGGTCAGTAAGAGCTAGGACATTTTTGTGCATAACCTTTAATCCCTAGGCGATCGGTCCGGGGAACTTCTGGTCCGGCCGGAGTGTGAATCTTCCTACCAACTATCTGCCAAAGCTCAATTGGACTGCACAAGTCGAGAAAGCCTTCATTGGACCAAAACTACACACACGAAGAGGCTTCGCCTTCGGTGCCAGGCGTCTGGGTCCTGCTAAAAGTCACCAAAAGGAAGTGGACGGAACCGAGGTGGACCGGGCCATACAGGATCACGGAGAGGACATCACACGCTGTCCGGCTGGACGGGAGGAGCCTAACCTGGAAGAGAAGCAGCTGACATCTGCCTAACCAGAGAAAGGATCCAAAAACCAGGAAGAGAAGTAGCTGACTGCAGTAGCATGCCAAGCTGCCACCACATCCTGCAGGACGAGAATCATGACATCATCACCCCCTGCAGCTGCCTGGAGCCAGTGAAGGGTCCTCAACAGGGGGAAGAAGTAACCACCCTATGAACATTCTACAAGGGTTCTATTTAACACCCTCATTTATTTTACAAGGGTAATATTTTACACCCTCCACCTGCTGACCCAATTATCCAGATGCCCTTGTTACTAGCCAATCCTAAAATCTATTTGGGAGGGGAACCCTCTGATGAAAGTGATGACTCTCATGATGAAGAAGATGTTGTTAGAGTGTGAGAATATTGAGTGATTTCTGTAACAATCCCTTAAACTGTTTATTTCTATGAGTTTTTTGATTGTGTTGTTTTTATTTCTTTTGATCATTGATGTCCTAGGCATGCACACTCTATGCCAACAGGTGTTCGCCCCAAAATTGAGATATGACAAATGGGGGGACATGGGGGAATTTTCCCTATAAACATATGATAATTAGGGTTTTTCGCCCTCATATGGAGTTGCATGCGATCCATACATGTTGTAACATGTTCAGTTGAAAGTATGATCATGTTTTTTGTATTAGTTTACTGCTAGAAAGATGAGTAAATGTAATCTGATTGGTTGTTTGTATTGGTATTTTAAAACTTTGCTTATTGGATTCTTTTTGATGGAATTTGGTGTTATTGTTTTGATTTCTTATATCTTTATTGAACTCTTAAAAGAGTTCAAAAGGGGGATTGAAAATATATGTAACTCTCATATAAGCTCTTTTATTATTCATTCTTACATGCTACTCTTTTCATTATGGGATCATGTTATAATATAAAGGTCTCTCTGTGTTTCTCTCCTGCACAAGCTCTTAGAACAGCTGCAGGAACTCCAAAAGGGAGATGTTTCTGCTCATCTTCTAATTACAAGTTCTTGTGACATGTTAGATCCTGCCTAACAAGGCAATATATATATATATTTACCTTATAAGCTCATTTTATTATCTATGCTATGGAAACTCGCTCAGATACTCAAGGCCTTCACACAAAGATTAATAGCTGTGTATCTTTTCCTGCACCAGGGAAAGGAGTGTGCACATTCCATCTCCACTCAGTGCCTCTCGGTACCAGTGAATGTATCTTCTCCTGTCATGAATATATCAGGATGTTCCTGGTAATCTCAAGGAAACTGTCCGCTAACAAGGCTGTTATTTTCACCTGTCATGATCATTGACGTATGTACATGGCAAACTGCGTATGTAACATTCCTGTAATCTTCAATAAAAATCAGCCGTTTCAGCAGAACGGCGAGAGTCTGTCCGAAGCATCTGGCAAGAGCAGGTCGTGGGACTTGCTGCAGAGACTCTCCCCCTCATGAGCGGCGAAACAGTGAATGGACTTCTGATCATTTGTCTCCTCGTTCTGTCAACTTAAAAGGTGTTTAACTCCATCTACTCCGTACCCGTGCTTGGTCTAACGGAAGAGAGACCAACAGTTGTTAGTATGATCTCTATAGCCCGCTTTATTAATAATCCTGATGGCTTTCTTCTATAATATTGTTATTGGTGAGAATGTAGTTTTATAAGTGTTGCCCCAGACCTGTGCACAGTAATTTAAATATGATTGCACCAACGCACAGTATAACATGTGAAGTATATTGCGATCCAGGAAATGTTTCACTTTATTTAATATGGAAATACTTCTTACAGTTTTGTTGTGAACATGTTTTATATGTTGTTTCCAACTAATTTTATCATTCGTTATAACACCCAGAAATTTATAATGATTCACCCTTTCAATAGTTACACCATCAATATTCATCACAATTTGGGTGTTTACTTTGTTATTCCCAAATAACACGAATTTTGTTTTACTTAAATTCAATGATGAGTTATTTTTATCAAACCATTTTTTTACTTTAAACATTTCTGCAGAAAGTATTTCCATTAGTTTGTTTAATTTTTCCCCTGAACAAAAAATATTTGTGTCATCAGCAAACATTATAAACTTTAAAATTTCTGAAACCTTTCTAGAATAAATAACTTTGGACCCAATACTGAACCCTGTGGTACACCACAAGCAATGTCCAAGTATGTTGATGAAAACTGTCCCACTTTCACAAATTGCTTCCTGTGGCTCAAATAACTTGTTAACCACTTCAAAACAATCCCCCTAATCCCATACCATTGTAATTTGTTCATTAAAATGCTATGATCAATTTTGTCAAAGGCCTTCTGAAGATCCAAAAAAATTCCCACAGCAAAATGTTTACGATCTATTGCATTTGTGATTTCCTCAACAGTGTCCATTAATGCTAACGACGTTGATCTATTAGAGCTAAAGCCACACTGACTATCTGATAATATCATACACTTATCCAAAAATAAATCCAATCTTTTACTAAACAATTTTTCTAGTATTTTTGAGAAATGTGATAGTAATGAAACAAGCCTGTAATTAGTGAAGCTATGTTTATCTCCAGTCTTGACGAGTGGCACCACTTTAGCTATTTTCATCTGGTTTGGAAATGTTACAGTTAGAAATGATAAATTACAAATATAAGTAAGTGGTTTTACAATACCATTGATTAGCCTTCTTAACATGTAAGTGAGAGAACATACAAGCATTTTGAGCCCTGACGAAGGCCCTGTGGGCTGAAACGCGTCGGCATCTATGTTTTTAACTATTTGAGCCGCATGTACTAATGAAGGCTTTTTATTTTTGTATCTCCTGAGTGCCTCAGATCTCCTTTTGCCAACGTGTAAAACTACAATGTTTATTAGAAGAAGAAGAAGAAGAAGAAATGATCATTTCTATAGCGCCTCTCAAGATAAAAATCACAAGGCACTTCACAAAAACAAAAAAATGTAAAAATATAAAAAAGCATTTAGAAATGATTATTAAAGGGACTTTACGGAGTTTTGAATTTTTATGCTCGCAATTGCCCCCTCAGGCCAAAAGCGTAACGGCAGCTTCAATAGTAGGCTCGTGCACGAGGCGCGCATGCTGTACGTGCACACTCCTTAACAAAAATAACAGCTGAGACAGTCAGCTCCGTGTGTGTGTGTGGTGGTGGGGGGGGGGGGGGGGGGGCGGAGGACAGAGGACAGGAGAACGTGCAGCTAATTAATTACATAATTTGGTTCTGTAACTTCTCTTCAGCACAGCCGACAAAGGTTTATGATGGGTCAGTCCTCCTGCATGCTCAGATCATTCCCTTCCCTTGCTTGAAATATTGTTCCAAAATGAAAGTTGAACCCACATCTTTTTTATCTGTGAATTCAATGCCGCTCGGCGAGTCTCAAATAAAAATTTTGGCATCTTACTGTAAAAAAATATACCATTAATGTAAAAAAAATATACTCCAAATAAATTATGTTCAAATCCAGAATCAAACCCAGTTCTTCTGCACGAAAGTCCAAAGTCTTACCAGGCGAGCCAACGCGCCAGTGACATAATTTGTATCTGTACCATTTAAGAACGGTTCAGAGGGCTATGCCTGAGCGTGAACACGCATGAAGCAGCCTGCTCGACCCGAGCATCTCTCTTTTTCTGTAATTTTACAGAAAAACAGGCAATCACAGTAAAAATGCCAGGGCTCATTCTACAGGACCAGGGCATTGCAGGAGAATGTATGAAGAAGACATTTACTATTTACATACATGTTTAGACTGTCAAACTTCCATAATGCCCCTTTAATTTATTATTAATAAATTATCAATATTATTAATGGTGAAAGTTTTGTAACCATTTGTTACAAATCAGTAAATGTGTTTGTCCTCACGGGCTTCCGTAGAAGGAAGCACGATATCCAGGGATGAAATTTTGATTTCAGAAGTGGGGGGGGGACACAGCAGGCTTGTGCGGATTTGGGGTGGGGGGTGTTATGTAAAGACCCCTTGACACGTCACGTGCCCATCTCAATAATTTTTCCATCCTCTATATATATATATATATATATATATATATATATATATATATATATATATATATATATATATATATATATATATGTATATATATATATATCAAAGTTAAAAAATGTACAACTCTATTATTATTTTTATTTATTATCATTATTGAAGTGCAGTTTTGGCTGTTGACAATGGATAGGCCATTGTATTTATTGTTTTGGGTATTTTTTATTGTTTTTGGTGCAACATTTTCTAACAGGGAGTGAGATTCTTTTTTTATTCAATTTTTGTTTGTTATTTTTATTCATTTAGAAGTTCTGGTTCTGGACATTTCAATGTTAAATGAAGGTTTATTTGTTGCATTTTAAAGGGTGTACTTGCATTATTATGATATATTAACATTATATTAGTGGTTATTTTGGTCTAGATAATGTACACAATATCGCTTATCATCAACAATTTGTTGGACAAAATATCGTCCAGCAAAATTTGTTACATTCCCAGGCCTAGTCAAAAGTATAAAAATTATTTATACATAAACGGTCCCTCCTGAGATCTGGCCGTTTGTTCATTTGCTGTGTTAGAGGACATGCTGAACTAATGTTTTACACATGATCATCACCCTAACATTTGAGTGTATAAAAACATATTAAATATGTTTTTCCCTTAAAAGTGTTTAAACAGTTGTTGCATTTCAACACACAAAAAATAAATGGAAAAAATAAGATAAATCTAATGAAAAGTGTACATCTTTGACATTAAGCTTAAAAAAATCTGTTGACGATGATGATACTGTTCATTTTTCAGAGCTTTTTAATGTGAAAATATACATTGCAATAGATAAGTTTACAATAAAGTTAAATGATAAAAGTTTTGAAGTTACACTTCTACTACTACTACTACTAGTAATAATAATTATGATGATAATAGTAATAATAAAAAAATAATAATTATAATAATACGAATAAATTGTGTCTGAGGAGTCAGTTATGTGGAGGAGATGAGTTTGTAAAAGTTAGTTTTGAGTATGTGTGTGAAGGAGGAGGTGAGTCTGAGCTTAATGCAGGGGTGTCACATGTCCAACTTACGTTTTGACTTTGAAAGAAGTCTCTTATATCCACTTTTCGTTTTCTTGACATGCTGCCTCCTGGCTGTGCCTAACTACCAAAGACTCACAAATGAACACTTATTCAAATGTTATGTAATGGAAGCTGAGCTGAGCTCTGATATTACACAGCGTCTAGTTGACGATGTGACTCAGTACCGGTGTTCCCTAGCGGCTCCAAACTAGCAAAACAACGTGAGCACGTTCTGACTGTTTACAACTTGAGTGACAGCAGCAACAGCCAATAATACGTTAGCAAGTATCAGCAGAGCCAATAGATTAGCTTTTGGGCGGGTCTAATAGTAAACCGGTTTCCGTTTCGGTCCTAGTGCTCAACCAAATCCATTTAATGGAGCGTTTTTGGACGGAAAAAAGTGCAGGGGACCAAAACTGCCTTTTGAAAAAGTGGGGGGGACATGTCCCACCCGTCCCCCCCCAAAATTACGTCACAGACGATATCCAATATGGCGTCGCCCAGAGACTTGGATCCGTTCCATGGATTTTAGATCTGATTTCTATGGTTATGTTATGAAATTGCCAACATTTTTCAACAACTGGGCATCTTTGACTTCCTTTGCAACATTTGGATGGATATTTCCAGAGATTAATAAAAGAAATAACTACACATTGTCACTTTAAGATCTCTGGATCCGATGGATGGAGGACGGATCCATAGACAGGTCTAAAGTTGCCAGATCCAGGAGGAAATCCTAGACCTCCTTCTCCAGCACCTTTAGTGAGTTCTGAACCTCCTGGGGATCCTACAGAGGAAGACCCAGGACATCAGCCGAGGCTGGATGGACGAATAAATCCAGCTTTACTCTGAATTATGCTTTAGAGGGGACAGATTATACAAAACTCACAGATTACATACTTCTGTGCTACCACATGGGTCTCTACTGACTCAAGTAACACTCCAACCATGAAAAAATTCATTCATCCATTTTCTGTCGGAGTTTGGGTTTAGGAATTATTATGCCTAAAAGCAGCCTTTTCTAAAAGTACGTTTGTGATGTCACAATCGTGGAAAATAAATATTTGTATTTGATATAGCACCTTCTAGAGTCCTGGAGCCCCCCAAGGCGCTTTACAACACCATCAGTCATTCACACATTCACAGACTGGGGGGGGGATGAGCTACACTGTAACCACAGCTGCCCTGGGATGCACGGACAGAGGTGAGTCTGCTGACTAGAGCCCTGCACTGAAGCCCTAGGCCCTCGGGTCGGCCTGGCCCAACGGCACTCGGGCCGGGCTTCGGGCCAACGACTGTGTAATTACCTCGGACACGGGCTGGGCCGGGCGCCTTTATTTGTAATCGAATTCATTAAAAAAATTGAAACACTTAAACGCAGCAGTAGAGCCCTGTGCGGGACTGTTTACTTCATCCCGCTCCCGCTGAATTTCTGACAATTACCGCCCGCACCCGCAGTGTGCATTTCTACTCCCGCCCGCAACCGCAAAACTCTGAGAAATTATTAGCTCACAATAAAAGAGATGCATTGAGTTTGCGTCCTCTCTGGTCCTGGAGAAAACATGTCTTTTATAGGCTATACCAGGGGTCGGCAACCCGCGGCTCTTCCATCCATCTGATGCGGCTCTCTGTGCTTGTAAAATAATGAATGGATATTTAAATAAAATGCTTTATATTTTACTGAATTAATTTTATATCTGTATGCCAATTCTATGTAAAGATTGTCTGCGTAAACCTGAACAGGCCCAACCCGTTCTTACTGTGAGACCGGGTTGACGGGTCACGCTTGTGCGTAATCATAGGCGCTTTCTGAGCTGAAGAGGATGTCAGATTCTGGGATTCTCCTCAGACGGCTCCTGGATGTGTCGCCACATTGGAGACAGGAACAAGCACTATTCAGCCAAAGTTTCATAATCAGGGAACATTTTCTAAGTGACAAGTCTCTCTGAGAGACAGGGTTTGGAAAACACTCGCTTCAATGGGCGGAATCTTCCCGCATGCGCTCTGGTTCTGCAACGCGCTCCAGGCCAATCTCCACATCTTCAGCTCGTTGTGCACATATGCGCTGACAGCGAGCTGCGCTGAGCAGTGTCCAGCTCAGATGTTCAGATGGGAATCTTTTCTTGGGTGATTTAGCTACATCTGCGATGTGCGTAGAATAAAATGTCAGTTCGTCTGCATGCGTCGGGGTAATTCTTTCTATTCTTTCTCCATCAAAATAAACGGTCAAACACGGGAACTATCCGGTCAACACAACACAAGCCCTGCTTTTGACTGTTTTGTTTTCTTGTGAAAATTGTTGGAAAGAGATAAAATTTAACTTGATTATCACCAGAGCCAGTGCGCCGTTATCTCTGTGACGGTAAATGAGGGAAAAACAAATTGATCAGATCCTGCACGTCTTTTAACACATTGGTCAGGATTGACGCACTTTGTTTTCATTTAGTTGGTTAAAAAAAGTCAGGCTCGGGTCGGGCCAGAGAATCCTGAACACCTTTTCGGACCGGGTCGGGCTGGGGTTCCACCCCCTTGGGCCGGGCCGGACACGGGCTCAGATTTCAGGCCCGTGCAGGGCTCTAGTCTGCTGTACACAGGCGCCACCGGTCCCTCTGACCACCACCAGCAGATAAGGGGGGTTAAGTGTCTTGCCCAAGGACACAACAACAGTGACAGACTGAGCAGGGCTCGAACCTGCAACCTTCTGGTGGCAGTATATAGTATAGAATAGAACCACCTCTCATGTGCACAAGAGAGCTGCTGCTGGAGGAACATCAGCTCTAATCAGAGCCCCTGCCTGATATCTGAGCTTCTCAGCTTATAGCAGCCTGAGCAGGAATGAGTAAAACAAAACTAAGCAATGAGAAAATAAATGTCTAGAATAAAGTAAATGTTAAATCTCTTTAATACTTTTATGATAAAACCATTTCTACCAGACAACTAAAAACTCATTTAATGAGGACTCAGGTGTTTCTGCCTCCACGATCAGGGCAGGTGACAACACCTGGTGGACAGAAGAGACCGGGGCAGCTTGGACGTTTAACCCATCATCTGTTGCTATGGTGACACCAACTTGCTGCAGGTGCTGGCTCTTTTTTGTTTTTGTTTTAATTTGTTTTTGTTTCAGACAGAATTTAGTCACAAACACAAAAAACAAACAACATCGTTTATCATGGCTTATAACGGGCGGGGGGGTTGGGGGGTGGGGGGGCGGGGTGGGGCAACGTTGAGTCCGAAGGGCACCACGATGACCAAGAGGTGTCTGAAAAGCAGTCTTCCACTCGTCACCGTGACGGATGCCGATGAGGTGACATGCATTACGGAGATCCAGTTTGGTGAATAATACAGTAGATTTCTGCGAATTAGGCCATATATAAGTGTGTGTGTGTGTGTGTGTGCGCGCGCGCGTGTGTGCGTGCGTGCGTGCGTGTGTGTGTGTGTGTGTGTGTGTGTGTGTGTGTGTGAGGTCTATGTCGTATGCCACTGACTTTAGTTTGCTTTTATTTGTTATGAGAAAAAAAAGACTGGGGGGAGTGTCGCAGCGTCATGACGCACACGCAAACAGCCCTCCCATATTTGGCCGCAGGTTCCGGTCTTAACGCCCCATGATGGCGTGCCCTCGGAGGCGCGTGCTGCTGCAGGGATCCGGTTTAGCCGCTCTGCTGCTCCGAGAGCGGGACAGTGTGTTCAGGTCGGCGGGTCTGTCAGTCCGGTTCCGGCACCACAGCACCAAGACGGCTCCTCAGCTCCCCGGGATGGAGTACCAGGTACGGCGGGTCTCCCGCTCCTCCTTCACCGGTGGCTAAGCTAGCTGTACTCGGCTGCAGGTGTCTGGGAGAGAGTTTAGTAACAGAAACGTGTAACTGAGAGAAACATGGCTGACAGCTGAACACACAACACCGGTGTTTTATCTAAAGTTGTACTTGGGGGGTAAAGCTGCTTCTGGCCAATAATTAGCATGTATCTGTTGGTTTGATAGAAGTTAGGTTCCTGTTACAGTTTCTAGTCCCTCGGTCTGGTTTAGAGCCAGGTCGTCTGTTAAACACGTGGTGACAGGCATGAGTGTTTTATTTACTCAAACCTGTGTTAGATGAATCATCTACAGAGGAGGCGAATGTTTATCGTTCCCATAAGGCTGATGAGACCACTACAGAGAGCAACCAGGGTCATGCGTGTGTGCGCGCGCCCTTTGCCCAGAGCGCACAGAGATATGCTCAAATAACTTTTTAAAATACAACATCTACACGTGCGCGCGCACACATGTATCAGTAAAGTGCAAAAGTTTTAGGCAGGTGTGAAAAATGCTGTAAACAAGAATTCTTGCAGAAATGAAGGAATCAACATTTATCTTCATCCACAACAAGAGAAGCCTAAATCAGATCCATATCTGCTGAGACCACCTTCTGCCTCCAGAGCAGCAGCAAGTCCTCTCGCTACACTAGAACACAGCTGGACCTGGGATGGGAGGTGGTTCCAAACATCTGGGAGAACAACCACAGATCTGTGGATGTAGGCTTCCTCACATCCTTCTGTCTCCTCGTGTGATCCCAGACACACTCCATGATGGAGTCCTGTGGGGGCCAGACCAGAACCATTAGTTCTTCTTTAGGCTGAAGATGGGTCTTGAGTCGGATAAGGGTAGAATTCCTTCTCCAGGTCAGGGAGGAGGTCAGGGTCTTGTTCACGAGTGAGGGAAAGCTGGAGTGTGAGATCGACAGGCGGAGTGGAGCTGCGTCTGCAATCGATATTTATATTTCTGAAAACATTCTGTGTTTACGAGAGAGAGAGAGAGAGAGAGAGAGAGAGAGAGAGAGAGAGAGAGAGAGAGAGAGAGAGAGAGAGAGAGAGAGAGAGAGAGAGAGAGAGAGAGAGAGAGAGAGAGAGAGAGAGAGAGAGAGAGAGAGAGAGAGAGAGAGAGAGAGAGAGAGAGAGAGAGAGAGAGAGAGAGAGAGAGAGAGAGAGAGAGAGAGAGAGAGAGAGAGAGAGAGAGAGAGAGAGAGAGAGAGAGAGAGAGAGAGATCCATTTCAAAGCTGCGTTTACATAAATCATTTGTTTCCTTATTTTTAACTAATTTATAATCTTTTGTTCTATGAAGTTTTATAATTTTATGATATTTTCTGATGTAAATCTACTTCTGTTTTGAGATGATTGTTTTATTTTATCTATGTGAAGCTCGTTGTGATGCCGTGTCTGTGATAAGTGTTCTATAGATAAATGTACTTGCTACACAACAAAGGGGTCAAAGGTGACGTGTCTGGGTGCGAGGAGGCCTAACTTCCTCGCCTGACTCGATTTCAGGCTAAACTAATCTGAATGGCCTGGTTTCTGTTCTGCTCCTGAAAATGAAAACGTGAGATGAAGAGCTGTTTTCCTTTCGTCCCAGGATGCAGTTTGCACCCTGAACACGCTGCAGACCAACGCCGGTGCCCTGGAGCAGGTCCGGCGCGAGCGGAACCAACCCCAGCAGCAGCTACAGGCCATGAGGAGCTTCCTGGAGCGAGCCGGCCTCACGGTGAGTTTATCGCATCCACACAGGAGCGCGAGGACTTCAGGGACCAGGAAGTGAGTCGTGTTGCTGTTTAGAGCCGCGGCGTATTTCCTCCAGTCTCACATGGCCGTGATTTACAGGTGGAGCAACTCGATCATCTCAACATCATCCATGTCACGGGAACAAAGGGCAAGGTGTGTGTGTGTGTGTGTGTGTGTGTGTGTGTGTGTGTGTGTGTGTGTGTGTGTGTGTGTGTGTGTGTGTGTGTGTGTGTGTGTGTGTGTGTGTATACGTGTGTGTGTGTGTGCGTATGCGTGCATGTGTGTGTGTGTGTGTGTGCATGCAAGTGTTTGTGCGTGTGTGTGTGTGTGTGTACATGTGAGTTTTGCATGTGTGTGTGTATACACGCATGTGTGTAAGTGTGTGTGTGTTTGTGCGTATATACATGTGAGTTTTGCATGTGTGTGTGTGTGCGTATACGTGCATGTGTGTGTGTGTTTCTGATTGTTGTTTTTGCTTTTCCAGGGCTCGACGTGTGCGTTCACCGAACAGATCCTGAGGAGTTACGGCTTCCGAACAGGATTCTACAGGTGAAGCTGGAAGTGCTTTAGTTATTATCCAGCGGCTGTTTTTACACTTTGGCAGAAATCCTCCCAGCCCTGACTGGGGTGTCTACCAGTTGTTATGGTAACCGTGAGCTGATTTCTGCTCTGAAACGTCCCCACACGGCTCCTCTTTGTCCAAAGGTCAGTGTGCAAACGGGAGCTAAAGTTCCAGCGGAGAACAGGGGGGTATTCCAGGAAGCGAGCTATTCCCAAAACCAGGCTTTCTTGTGGGACTCCCGGTGGAACCGCCCCTAAATCTGTTCTACGAACATGGCTTGCCTGAAGCCCTCCCAGTCACCATGGTAACACATGCAGGAGAACAAACCTGCTCCGTGGCAGGCTAGCAGCTAGGCTAGCTGATGCTTCGTGTTTATGACTGAACGAGGCAAGTGACGTCTACTTGTTGGTGGCTGGCGGGGGATTGAATCCACCTGAGAATCGTTCGTGGAGCCGGCGAAACCGGGGTGGGGGGCTTTGTCAAGCAGGGATTAATCAGGAGATCCCCGTCTGGGTGGGGGAGGGGTGGGGTCTCCAGGTGTGCCGGTCCACTCGACTGGACCTTTACCTGAGCAGAAGTTTAGCGTGAACTCGACCCTCCCGCTGTGTTTCCATCAGTTCTCCACATCTGGTCCAAGTCAGAGAGAGGATCCGAATCAACGGGCAGCCCATCAGCAAAGACCTCTTCTCCAAGTACTTCTGGCAGGTTTACGGACCTCTGGATGAAACCAAGGTGGGAGCCAGAACACGGCGACAGCTGTGAACTTTTACTGTCTGAATTCCCTCCGAGGGAACTTTGCTGTGGTGGAAAATCTAATGAAGGTCTGATCCTAATGAGAGCCGCTGTGCACGGAGGAGCGTGACCGTCATGTGACGCGCGCTCCAGTCCCATTAGGAGCCCTGTCCTCTGATTGGGCCTGGGTGGACAGAGGAACCAGGACATCAGGCTTTCATTAAACATTGCACCGTGAATCAGGAACTTGGCCCACAGCTCGGTTCTGCAGGTTCTGGGTGAGGATGTTAGAATTCAACAGACTGATTTTGACTCTTTGACCTCAGGGGGACCAGGGGGGATCGATGCCGGCGTACTTCCGCTTCCTCACCATCCTGGCCTTCCACGTCTTCCTGCAGGAGAAGGTATGGTGTTGGAGCTCTGGGGTGGACTGATTTCTGTCTCGGCCATGTTTGCTGCCCTGACCGTGACTCCTCCCCCTTCTCCTCTCAGGTGGACGTAGCGTTGGTAGAGGTGGGTATAGGAGGCGCGTTCGACTGCACCAACGTCATCCGGTGAGTTTTCAGTCAGACTAAAGTAAACGATGTTTAGATTGATTTTTACTGATAATCCGGTCCAGAACCCCAGAGGCACCGGCGCCCATCAGGGACCAGAACCAGGACCTGAGGGGTGCATCCTAGTTTCCAGCAGACAGCCGGAGCTTAGCTCCAGTGTTCCCGGTTCCTGTGCTGCTGGTTCTGACAAACCCGTTAGTCTGGGCTGCAGCTAGTTCCTGCGGTTGTCCACTAGAGGGATTATTATGATTGATTCCTTCGGCGGCTGCTTCCTGCGGGTCCAGCTGCTGGTCTGGGCCGCTGTCCCCGTGGCGTTGAGGATAAACGTGACGTTTGTGTCAACAGGAAGCCGTGGGTCTGTGGCGTCTCCTCCCTGGGCATCGATCACACTCAGATCCTCGGAGACACGATAGAGAAGATCGCCTGGCAGAAAGGAGGCATCTTTAAGGTGTGGACCACGGCACCAGTGCTCAGCCGACTGCTCGTTTACGCAGGTTTCAGTCGGATCCTAAACCCACCAGGAAGCGGTTTTAGTTTGATGTAGATGTGTTGACCTGTTGCTGTGGTGGTTTTCCTGGCTGACCGTGGTGTTTCCGCAGCTCGGTGTTCCGGCCTTCACCGTCAGACAGCCTGAGGACGCCATGGCGGTCCTACGGGACCGGGCCACAGAGATCGGCGTAAGACTCCCTCCTCCGTTTGTTTCAGCAGCTCGGCTCCACGTAACCCACTCTGTTGTTGCAGTGTCCTCTGTGGGTGTGTCCGGAGCTGGACACTTACCAGACGGACTCTGGACCTTTGAGCCTGGGCCTCGCCGGACGGCACCAGCGCTCCAACGCCTCCCTGGCCCTCCAGCTGAGTCACACCTGGCTGCAGAAGAGATGTGGACCAGGTGAGGCCGTTGGAGCTGTGGGACTGTGGTTGTTTCACCTGTTCCTCTAACCTCCACGGGCGTCTGTTTTCACGTAGAGCAGGTCGGATACGAGTGTGGCTCACTCAGGACGCTGGAATATCTGGGAATGACTGAGCTGGTACATGAGTTCACCAGAACACCAGCCTGGGCCCTCTAAGCCAGAACCGATGCATTTTTACGTGTATCGGGTTTTTCTCCCTTAAAGGAGGAGCAGCTATTTGTTGGACAGAACCATAACCAGTAACCTGATTCTGGATCTCTGGGATCTCGTCTCGTTTCCGCCTCCTGCAGGTGGAACCTTCACCGATCCAGAGAACCGTAGCAGGTCTCAGGCCCCCTCCTTCCATCTCAGCCCCATCATGGTGAAAGGTGAGTCCGCCTCGTGCCAAGCAGAACTCCCGGTCCAACTTCTGTTCTTCAGTAATGTTCCAGTTCACCTATTTGGGTTTCAGGCCTGGCGAACACCGAGTGGCCCGGCAGAACTCAGACCCTGAAGCACGGCACCGTGACCTACTTCCTGGATGGAGCTCACACAATGAGGAGCATGCAGGCGTGTGTCGAGTGGTTCAGAGAGACGGCGGCTCGCCACGAGAGGAGCGGCAGGTTTAAAATCTTCTCGGCTGTCCAGAACCTTCTGCTCTAAGGTCGGCGCCGTCAGCTCCTGCTGTTTGTGTTCTAGTGGACCTGCTGCCAGAGTGCTGCTGTTCAACGCCACGGGAGAGAGAGACTCGGCCGCCATGCTCAAGCTGCTGCAGGTGAGACCCGGGTTCGGCCCGCTTTACACAGCCGTGTGTCCAGATGATGTAGAGCCACTAAAGGTGGTTTTACGTCGTGGACGGCGGCGGACTTCTTACATCTCCGTTAGAATCACCTGCAGGGTTCCTGCGTGGTAGCAACAGGAGGATCTCTGTAGGAACCCTGATCTGTCCTGAAGACACAACCTACCAGAGTCCCTCTGGGCCTCATGTTTGGATCTGAGCTGAGGGGGGGGGAGGGTTCTGGTCTGGTTCTGATTCTAAACTCTGCTCGTTTCCTCTCAGCCGTGTCAGTTTGACTTTGCCGTTTTCTGCCCGAACATCACAGAAGCCATCGCCTCCTGTAACGCAGGTGAGACTCGTCACCAGGTAAATCTGTTCATCCGCTCTCTGCGCCGTCCACGCTCCTCTTCCTCGCCTCGGGGCGAAGAGGGAGGAAGACGAAGCAGCTTTAGCTCTAAAGCACATTTTACACAGAGGGGCTTCAACGCGCCTTCCAGGTGCAGGAAAACAGTCGGGATGCTCCGATCAGAAATCCGGTCCGACCACGTGATTTTCAGCAAATGGGAATCGGGCGGGAAAGATCTGATTTAACCGTTTAAAACAACAAGCATTACTTTAAGAGCTTAGTTAATAACTAACTAGCTCCTCTACATCAGGATTCTGTTTCACAGACAGCGCCACAAAGTCCCACAAATTAAGGTAGCCCAGGAATTCAGACACCATAACGTGGCAGTTCGGTAACACAGAGCATACGTGTCGCCTTTAGGGTTGTCACGGTAACCGGTGTAGCGGTAAACCCTGGTAAAAAAGTTGACAATAATAATAACCGTCTTGTTTTTAACACATATATTATCTCGGTGGGTTACCGTGGCTGCGGTGTCGGCGCGGTGACCCTTACCAGCCACCGTATCATCTGCTGAAGTTGCCGGCGGCACATGTGCACTTTGTTGTTTACAACCAAAACTTTCTTGAAGCTAAAGCTGAAATAATGGTCAAAGGAGGAGACGGCAGCGCTCAGGACATTTATTATCCCTCAAAGAAGACAAAGTGGGAAGTACGGGCATTTTTTGGATATCTGAAGAATGCCGAGGGGCAGTTGATAGAAGATGGCTATCCTGTTTGCAGCACGTGCAGAAAAAGTCTCTGTGAAAGGCAGCAACGCTTCAAATCTCATGACACATCTGCGTGACCATCACCCACAACTCTACAGTCAACGCAAGGCAAGCTAACGTTAGCGCTTTAGCTAAAATGCGTGATCCGAGGATTTGGGTTGAGGGAGAATGCAACGAGTCGCTACATAAAGCAGCCGCAGCGCCGCTACCAGCATATAAACCGTGTCGCGGACACCGCCATGTTGAAATGACGCTATGCATTACGGGGCTCCCAGGGGCCGATAAGAGTTGGTCTCTCTCCGAGAATAATTATGAATTTAACAATGATTACTGCCTGATGACATTTTCCCACATCTGCAAAGCTCACTGGAAGGACACAAACCGAGGACAATATTTTCCTGACATACAGGGTTTATTTAGTTGTCTGAAAATTTAACACGTTTAAAAAAATACCGCAATAATACTGAAAACCGTGATAATTTTGGTCACAATAACCGTGATGTTAAATTTTCACACCGTGACAACCCTAGTCGCCTTAAAGCCGGGCGTACACTGTGCGACTTTTTCACTTGTTTGAGCCGATTTTCCACTCGTGCGAGAATCCACGAGATCGGGGCGAGTTTTGCGCCGAGCGTCGTGTAGTGTACAGGGGGTTATGAGAGGCGATTAACACCACGTGACCAGCTACCGATCAGCAGTCGTGAGGTCGCATGGACTTCTGGCGTGTTTGATATTTCGCTCGTCCCTCGTGAGGGTATCGCACTGTTGAAGCGGCGCTGCGAGCAGCTGCGACCCAAAAAGTATCAGAACCGCTCACGGCGCATTCGCAATCCTGCATCAACACCGCTCGCCCGCTATTTCCCTAATAACACACGCTGTTCGTTTTTATTTCTACACATTTTTTTACTCACAAAGATTGTCAAGAACGCGTGTTTGTCGTGTTCATGTCAAATTAAACTGATCACAAAACACAGATTTACTTTCTTTATTTCGTTTTCCTCATCCAACCCCCATAAATCCCTGTGTGTCCTCCTGCAGCACTCCCGAAGGACAACAGGCAAGACAAAAAAGTCTGACGTGTTGAGTAAAAACTGCAATTTTTAGCATATTTTTAGGTCCGACGTGTTGCTACCAGACGTGCAGTGTGAGCACATGACTCGTGAGATCTGCCCTGCGAGGAAGTCGTACAGTTTGAGCTGAAGCTGAACGCTACGAGTGAAAAAGTCGCACAGTGTCCGCCCAGCTTAAGAGAGAAGATGGATGTGCTGTAAAGGGGGGGGGGGGGAGAGAAGAGAATAAGCACGTGTGATGTGTGCAAACTGGGCCTTTAACACTGCAACTCTGATGCACCACCTTAAGAAACTAACCCTGCTCAGTTCGCTGCGACAATGCGGCGAAACCAGCCGACGCTAAGAGAGACGTTAAGCAAACGGACGGCAAGATGCCAAGATGGCGACCTATTTACCACGCTGGACGAGCGTCGGGTTTGGAGTGGCTGTATGATCTGCGTTCTCTTACAGACGCAGCAGCTCGACGGGTGTTTGGTAGAGGGTTAGGGTCCCTGTCGCTCAGAAGAGCCGCACACCGAGGAAAGGATCTGAAATACGAGCGACAACAAGGCTACTTTTGCTTTTATTCATGCTGACGTTTCGCTTCCTAAACGAGTGTTTTAGGGCGGGAGATCTAAAGGAAGGACAAATACAAACAGAACTGCTTAAAGGGCAGCCTGGTGCAGTTCTAAAGTACCGGATCAGGACTCCGTGTCAGAGTATTAAAACCAAACGACTTGGATCAGGAGTGAAAATGTGATCGGGTCAATCCTCTGAAAGGTTAAAGCGTGAGCGTGCCGGAGGTGCAGCTCCGCTCCTCCTGAACTCACCTGTCGGTTCTTCCTTTCAGACCAGCAGAACTTCAATGTCTCTGTGGAAAATATGCTGACCCGTTGCCTTGACAACGAGAGGAGCTGGCATCTCCATAACAACCGTGGAGAAGACAACGCAACGTCCCTTTTCATCGGGGACCGCCTGTCGCTGGTCCCGGAGAAGATGGCCGACACGCTGGTGTTTCCCTGCATCCTGAGCGCCCTCCAGTGGGTCACCCAGGGCCGGGATCCAGTTCTGACTGGTCCGCAGAACACGGTCCTGCCTGTTAAACCCAGCATCACGGCCAAGGCTGCTCCTCTGTGTGAAGCAGCGGAGATCCATGTCCTGGTCACAGGAAGCCTCCACCTGGTGGGCGGAGTCCTCAAACACCTGGACCTAGAGTCTGCCAAGTAGAGCCAGGCAGAGGTGCTGCTGAGCATCAGACTGTAGCTCCACCCACCGGTGGAGACAACGGTGCCTTACACCAAGCTGGTGGCAAGGTATGGAGCACCCATCATTGTATTATCGCTGGTGCTGATTGGCTGTTTCATATCATTAAATCAGCTCTTTACCCTGCTAATGAGATGTTTGGATCCCGTAGAAAACTTCCTGGAAGTAAACGATCCAGACGTCTCATTACATCTGTGTCTAAATTAAAAGTTTTCCACTAAACGGAGAACACCGCTGGTAACTAAACTAACTAGATCAGAATCTTCCTCCGAGAGTTTAACTCAGCCTTGCTGGCCTGCAGCAAAGGATCGGACACTTTTCCTGGTCCGTGAACTCACCACCGCTAAGCACGCATTCACTGGTTTTTAATTATTCAGCTAATCGGTACCGGCCATCGGAGCCAGAATCGGTGCATCTAGTCGCGGTGAGTGGTTCTAGAGTAGCGTTCATTAGGTGGGCTTTGATTGTTCCTGCTGACTGTTGGACCGTCTTTATGGTGCATTCAATTGCTTCTGGATGTTTGTAACACAGGGAATCCGCTCAGAAGTTAGTTAGGACCAAGGCAGCTTCACCCAGAACCTTACAGACGGGAGCACGGACACGTGCAGCTGTTAACACGAGCCACAGCTGTAGGAGCTGAGCTTTGATCTCTAACTGAAGCTAATGTTTACTCAACGTCACGTTTTCTGCCACAAGCTGCAGGCCGCTAACGGGTCTGGAGCTGCTCCGTTCAGCACTTCTGCTTTAGCTCGGGGCTCAGGCTGGGATTAGAGGGGGGCCTTCTTTAATCTGGGGTTGGGTGCGTACACACACCTATTCGTGTTTTTGGTTTTATGTAAATAACACTAATGAAAGTCCTGGAGCAGCGGTTTGATCCAGTGTTCTGTGGTTAAATGAGCCTTAAACTAAATTATGGGATGTGCCGTTCATCATGGACAGAACGGTGTTTCACACTGAGATGAACTCCACGTTCGGCCGCAGACGTGAAGTCTGTTCACGGCTAAAGAGGATTCATCTAAACGGTGTCTGGTGCTCTAAACGTTTATTGCATCTTTGTTTGTAGAATGTTGTTAAATGGATCCAACAATAAAACAGAGTTTTGTCTATGAGCCGATAACGTTTTCATTTTAGAGCACAGTTTAAATCTTTTCACTAATTCTCAGTCGTACCCTCAACACCTTTACTCAAGTTTTCCAACTCGTTTAGCTCAAATGTGGAAAATGAACTTAGTTCAGCACTTTCATTTTGCTCAGATAAACTTACGTTTTAATTTGACTCGAATAGATTCTGATTTTTGCTGTTTAGTAACTTTAAACTCGACTTAATCTGATCTGATCAGATGTTCCTCCTGAATTCTCTGTGGGCTCCAGAAGGGACAGAACTCCAGGCCAATAGGAGCAGAGGATACTGACGCGTCACTGCACGTTGAGCAAATGGTACTTTAGTGGGCGGGGCCTCGCGCCCGGCTAACGTAAGCGTTGTCGTTGGGAGGAAGAAGCCGATTCTGGAAGCCATTACGTTGCGCACTTAAGTTGAGTAAATTCTACTGTTTTTGCGTACAATACGCACTTTTAGCTGCGTTTGGGAGCGTTTCCTGACGTCATGGCATCGGCCGCCAAAAAGAGGAAAATGAACTTCTCGGAGCGGGAGGTGGAGATAATCGTGGAGGAGATCGAGAAACAAAAGCACACTCTGGTGAGCCACTTCAACGCGGGAGTGACTCACATGGCCAAGAACAACGCGTGGATGGACACCCTGAAGAAGGTGAACGCCGTCACCACCTGTCCGCGCGAGCTGCCCGAGATCAAGAAGAAGTGGTCCGACATGAAGACCGAGGTCCGGCGGAAGGTGGCCCAGGCTCGGGCGGCCATAGAGGGCACGGCCGCCGACTGCACCCCGGTTCCGGTCATCCTCACCGCCATGCAGCAGCGGATCTGCAACCTGCTGGGAGAAGCGACCATCATCAGTTTACCTGGCGGAGATTCGGAGGCGGAGCTAAGTTTACCTGTGACGGTAAACGCTGGCGCCGCCGTGACTTTGACGGAAGGTGAGTGAAGGGTTAAACCTGACTAAGCTTCTCACATCCTGCATCACTTTCAAGTTGTTTAGGTTTTTAAAAGTGTGACGCATGCGCAGGAAAGCCTGCTGCTGCTAACTCATCCCAGTGATGTCTGGAGGTCTGAGCTGCTGGGATCCGACCAGGGCCAGATTAACACTTTGTTGTGCCCTTCGTAACAATATTCAAGGGCCCCATCATCACGACCCAATGATCACCATAATATGGTCACATACAGAATATTTTACTGTAATATGCAGTAAATACAGTGATCCCTCTGCGTTCCAGACCTGGCCGCGATAGGTGAAAATCCGCGAAGTAGGGACACCATATTTCCAGTACAGTACTATATTGAATTATCGTATGATCACATTCTCTTTTTGTGGGTAAAACTCAAGAGAAAAAAAATGTATACTTGGTTTTTTATAGTTTTATTACAAAAAGTGCATTTTATGATGAAATTGATAAAAAAAAACAGGAATTTCTTGATATTTCGCATAGAAAAATACCGCAAATTGGTGAAAAATACCGCGAATCGGAGAATTTCCCTTGAATGAGGCTCCAAAGAAAAAAATCCGCGAAGTCGTGAATCCGCGATAAACGAACCGTGAAGTAGCGAGGGATCACTGTATACTCAATACTTGAATGCCTGACATCACGTAACACGCTCAGGGTAACCTTTGACCCACCTCATGTGGACTGACCAATGAGGTGAGGGTCTTAACTTGAGGCCCTCTCTTCATTGGTCAGTCTGCGGGGGGGGGGGGGGGGGGGGGGGTCATTTTGCCTTGGCCCCCAAAATGTCTTGAAACAGCCCTGGGTGTGTGACAGAGTTTTGAAGGTGATCTGAATTGTATCAGATGTGTAATTATTACATGTGTGTAACTTATTGTTTTATACAGGTAAAAACGTGTAGTGGAGATAAATCTACCTACATTTTACTTTGTTTTCTTGTTTTTATTTAACTATTTCCTGTCCTGTCTGTCTCTCATCTTCCTGCATCTCCTCTAAACTCTCCAGAAAATCTGCTGCCTGGATTCTTACTTTTTCACCTCATCAGTAACTTTTGAGCAGATCAAAGGAATCTCCTGACCGCAAAGCGGAGAGCGCGTTTCGATGCGGCGTCAGTGAGGTGAAATCACCGCAGCACAGGTGATGAGCTCCGCAGTAGCAGAGCGCTTCAGGCACAAATAAGACAGAAAATAGAGAACATGTGCGGACATGAACGATCGTGTGCTAATTCGTTTTTTGGTTGCGCCACTTTGAGAATGGACCGTGCGCTGGAAGCAGCAGCCTGAAGCGCTGCGCAACAACGATCAGCTCTCTGCTCAGAAGAGTCCATAAATGATGTAATATAGGTGAAACCTTTTATCCGGTTCCTCTGGATGTGTAAGATATACAGATCCCCCATAATTCGATCCCTGCTCCTGGATGAAAAACCGGACATTTTCATCAATACAAGAACATCCCCCCCGGACGCCCCGGACAGAAAGTGAAAAGTGGACATGTCCGGGGAAAAGAGGACGTACGGTCACCCTAGTTTAATATAAAGCGGGAGATTACAGATTCAGTACTTTGCTTGCTGCCCTGGGCCTGGGCCCTTTAGAGTTCGTGGGCCCTGGGCGATTGCCCAGTTGCCCGTATGGTTAATCCGGCCTTGGATCCGACCGTGGCTATACCGGGACCACCACCAGGGCTCTGGTTTTCTCTGTTTTGATGGAGATCCTTGCGTTAGAAGGACCTCTGTGATGTTTGGACCTACCAGGATCATCTCCAGGCTCTGGATGGCTGAGAACCTTCCCCAGCATTTAAAGTCTTCATCAGTCAGGTTCCTTCTTCCTCACCCAGCAGAGGATCGCTTCTACCAGAACTTTTCAGTCTGCCGAGATTCTTGAAGAAAAATCCAGTCTCTGCTTGGTAGACCTGCTTCATCTTCTAACCCGACTTTCCTTTGAGGTCAGGACCTTAAATCGGCTGACTGGAATTGGCCACGATCAGCCGAATCGGTCACTGATCTGAAATCTTAGTCCTCAAACCCAGAATCAGTGGGTCTCTGAGCCTGTCCTGCTCCAGGATCCGGTTCTCCTCAGCTCCTGGTGCCGGTTTTGGCTCCTGTTTGACCTTCCTGATGGAGTTTTAGGATCCTCTCATCCGAACCCGGAAGTAGACCTCCAGAATGTGATGATTGTTTATCTGTGTTGGTTCAGGTCCAGATCTGAGCTCTGGTCTGGTTCTGGTGCTTTTATCTGTCCAGGTGTTTTGTTCTGAATCATGTTTTTGTTCTAAAGCTCTTCCAGACGCTGCAGGAACCGTCTGCAACGACAACAAACCACTGACAGGTCAGTGTACCACCAGAACCTTGTTTGGTCTTTAGTTTACTGAGGAAGACACAAAGTTCTGGAGCAGCCGAGTAGAGGTAGACTGGTTTTTTGTTACCGATGCGTTAGACGTTGTTTACCTACTTTGATGCTAACGTGACATTAGCAGCAGCTGAACTCTGAAGTGTGATTTTAACGCCGGGCACAAAATTAAAATGTAACTAAAGTTGATTAAATTAATCACTTAACTGATCAAGTATCCAATATTCAACACTGGCTAATAAAAAATACATTTTTTGTTGAAAGTAAGTATTTATTATACAGATGTTATTCAGAAACATTCATATACATTAAATTTCTATTAAGTATTTATAGTTCCAAGTCAGGACCAGCGTCGTCTCTAGGACCTTCACACAGTAAACACTCCAACACAGGTCAGGTCATTAAGCCAGTCAATAACAAGTTTCCTATATAAGGAACCCAGCAGGTTGCATCGAGTCACTGACTAGTGTCCAAGTCTTTACAGCAATCATACTTAGCAAGCATGCAGCGACAGTGGAGAGGAAAAGTCCCTTTTAACAGGAAGAAACCTCCAGAGGATCCTGGCTCAGTATAAGCAGCACACACACAGTTTACATTGTGATTTCTTAGTAAATATTCTATTTGGTGAGAGATAAACTTTATTGTATTTATTCTAGTGAATCTATAATTAAACGGGTAAACTAGTAGTAGCACATTCTATGTCAAAGAGAGTAAAAAGTTATCAGGAGAGGGAGAATGTTTAAGTGGTTAGCAGCAGTGTGCTAGCCGATGGCCCCCTCCATGAGGCCACCACAGCTCAGCAGAACATCATTGTAGCTTCTTCTGGGGAGAAAAACACTTAGAGAAAAAATAAAGTTAACAGCTGAAATAGCAGGAAATAATACAGTTAAAGAGCAGATTGTAGAAGAAAGTAGTCGAGTGTGGAAAGTGGTCAGTGTGTCCTCCAGCAGTCTAAGCCTATAGCAGCATAACTACAGAGATAACTCTGGATAACCTAGCCTTTTAGATGGAGGCATGTTGGAGGCAGGGCAAGGGAGAGCCGTCTTTACCGACTGTACACTCCACCTCCCTCTACTCCCCCACTTGCCCAGATCTGGGCTAACATCAGATTTTAACCATAGGCCCTCAAATAAAAATGTTTTGAGCCTATTCTTAAAAGTAGACAAGGTGTCTGCCTCACGGACTGAAGCTGGGAGCTGGTTCTACAGGAGAGGAGCCTAACAGCTAAAAGATCTGCCTCCCATCCTATTTAAAAATTACTTCGTACAGCAGCCCAAGCATGTGCCTAATTTTTAAACAGGTAAAGTGACGGTAAGGAGGTAAATCGTCCCGATATATCGGTCTACCCCTGTGGTAGAGTTGAAAAAACTTTCACATACAATTATTTAAGAAAAATGAACGGTGAAATAAATCTAGTCAATAGAAACCTGTCTTCTCTGTCTGACCTGCCCTGTCTACAGCTGAAACCACCTTCCACACCCTGGAGGACGGAGGTGTGGTGGAGTACTGCACAACCAGCATGGGTGACCCCACCCCCACCGTGGTGACTGCTGTTGAAACTCCGATGGAAATGCTGGCCTCGTCCTCGTCCTCCCCGCCTCTGGTGCCGTCTCAGGTCAAACCCCAGGAGCTGAAGAGCCGGATCGCCCTGAACTCTGCCCGCCTGCTGCAGGAGCAGAGAGTCACCAACGTGCACGTGCGACAGATCGCCCAGCACCTGGAGGGTCAGAACGAGCTGCTGCAGATGATGCGGCGCTGTCAGGAGGTACAGGCGCTGGCCCAGGAACGCCAGGCCCAGGCTCTAGAGGGGACCCAGGCCGCTTTGCTCGCTTTGGTTCAGATGCTCAGACCGGCTCTGAAGGACCTGAGAAAGTTTCTGCAGAGTGGGTCAGAGGTGACAAACCCCAATGGTCCAGGATCAGGAGCAGTTGCTGATGGAGCTAGTACCGAGGAGCAGATACGACCCAAAACACCTTCACAGCAAACGGAGGAGACCCAGTGAGCCAGGTCTGTACACAAGACACTACAGGACCTGAACTCGAAGTCTTGAAGTTCTTATTCATGATGGTTCTGACAGACTGTTCAATACATTGTCATCATGACCGGAACATTAAGGTTCGCCCAGGAGAGACCGGGTCCAGAATCCATCAGGTCTCTGAATCAAGTCTGGGTCTAATCTGGTCTCAGGCTCTGATAGGGTCTCAGGGTCAGGTTTGAGTCTGATCGAGTCTCAGGTTCAGGTCTGGGTTCTGATCAGGTGTACGGGTCTGATCAGGTCTCTTGGTCAGGTCCAGGTCTGATCGGGATTCTTGGTCACATCGGGTCTCTTGGTCAGGTCTCTGTGTCTGATCGGGTCTCTGGATTCTGATCAGGTGTACAGTTCTGATCGGGTCTTTTGGTCAGGTCTGGGTCTGATCGGGTCTCTCGGTCAGGTCCGGGTCTGCTGTTCCACCAGCGGGGGTGCTGTGTGACCAGCTGATTTGAGAATCCTCTGATGGTCACCTGATACAGCAGACCGATAATGCGATCTTTTCTTTTCTCCTTCCTGTTTAGAGGCTGTTTTCTACTCGTTTGATTAAGCTTCAGCTTCACATCAACGATAAACCTGCTGTCGTTAAACTGCTTTTTAATAAAAGGAATTCATGAATCTGATGTTCTGGACTAAATGAATCATTCAGACTTCCTGAGGTTATAAAGATAAGATGCTGCAACCCCAGCAGTCCTGTCTCTAGTGTATTTACTATCCTGTGTTGACATTGTGTTTATGTATTTCAGAGACCTTTTAACACCTTCTCTTCCACTTCTTCATGCAGTTTCCACCTCTAAACCGCGATTTCTAGAACTTCCTACCACTAATAAAAAGTTAGCCATCTTCTCTGGTGTACAAACGAGGTGGGACTCGATTATAAAATAATCTAATTAGAGGCTTTGTAATTAATCTTGATTAATCACCCATTGACCCTTGAACACGATTTACCCTCAAGCAGTTCTTTTAATTAAAACTAGTGTTAGTGAGGCCCAGGTGATGGACGTCTGACTGAATGATGACATCCTTTAGAGAGTATATCTGTGTAAGATTACTTTGGTCTCATTACAAAGGTAACTACTGTGGGATTTGTTGGGATGTGTGGATATTATAGGCGTTACTGCTGACGTGTAAATGCACATGGAACATTTAGACTGTTGTGTTCAGAGCTGAACACTAGGTGGCAGCAGAGCACTGCTAACACAAAGCAGCTGAAGACACCTGTTCAGGCTTTGGTGGGACCTTCATCCCCACTCTCCTTATTCCACCTTTTCCAGGATCCACTGGTTTCCTTTTCTCTCGCCCTTTCCTTACATTATCATTATTTTAATCACAATTTCCTTTTTCTAAATGTAAACATATTGTAATCATATTTAAAAATCTTTCATACTTGTTTTTCTTTGTTTTTGTGAAGCACCTCGTGGTTTTTATCTTGAGAGGCGCTGCATGAGAGAAACCTCTCTAACCCTCTACTGCAGACAAGGGCTGGGTAATAAATAGAAAATTTATCGTTAATGAAATTTCTGACTCTCATCGAGAAAATTAGTCCCGACTCTCATAAGTTTTATAATAAAAAATGACAAGATGTGCGTAGGTGGGCAAAGTTCATGTCCCTTTAAGAAGCTTTACCACCTTGAGTCGTAAAAATGTGACTCAACGTAAAACACGTGACAGCCCCATCTAGTGGACAACCTTTGTCTGCACACACCTGTAGTTATCGTCATTTATCGTTAGAGGTCAAATCCTCGATGTTGATTTATATGGCGCGGTATAGGGGCCAAAATTAAGACTACTGCCCAGCAGCAGGAGGCTATATAAATTCCGAAGCAAACTACCGACCTGATTAATGATTAGCTGGCGCCGGTAACTGAGAGGCTGGCGCTGCTTACTGAGAAATAGCACCTTTACCGGCGTTATTACTAGATACGCTAGGGACTAGCAGCCCTCGGATGGTCATTGACTGGTTCACACACTCCCTCTGCTGTCTATTAGCATGGATAGGCTAGCGTTAGCCTGGACGGGCTGGTGCTAGCATTGGAGAGGCTAGCCTTTAACGTGCCTAGGCTGGCCACTAGCTGGATTTCCTACCTCCTCAACGGACCTTAAGCATGGATAGGCTGGCATTAGTATCAGAGAGGCTAGCCATTATCATGTCTCGGAGAGTCACTTACTGTACTAGATGCTTTTTTTTTTTTTTTTACTTTTAAACGGATGACATACTATGACCTCCAATCACAGTTGTTCCTTTGACAGAACACGTTGTTATACACATTAACTTTAAGCATATTGTAAAGCAGACAGCCTGTTAGCATTGATTAGGTGCTGCGTTAACTCCATTTTGCTCCGAGACCTGGTCTCGGAGACCTCTGTGTTCCATGCGGTTTTACCCAGCCGTCAGCCCGGCGTATCTCTGACTCAGAAGCTCTGGTGTGGTGCACAGTTAACTCTGGTTGTAGATAGGTTGCTACCTCCGTTAGCTTAGCTCCCACCTCCACTCCGCATTAGCTTTGGGTTAGCTTGTAGCTAGTTTAACCGTGTGTCGTCAGTCGATCCCAGCCTTACAGCCCCACCCTCAGCTCCTCCTCTCTTCCCTTTTTGGAATTGTCTGGGCTTGACGGAACCTGTGACACGGTCAAAATGGCGGTGGTGGCCACCTCCCATTTGGCCTCAAAAAAGTGATATTGGAGCCTATGGAAATTAATTGTCCAGTATATATGTCGATGGTTTAGCATAATTATAACTTGTGGCAAAATGAGTCTGTACCAAGTTAAGCTAAAATGTTGCAACAACACCACTCCAGAGCCTGCCGGCTCCAGGGAACTAACAGGACCTAGGTCCGTGCACCCAGAGGAACAGACTGGTGCATGGCCTTCAACAGTTATCTAAAAGCATACAGATAAAAATATACTAAGTTAAGGAGGTGCTATACAGGTCAGTTATGTTAAAAACAGGGGAAACCTAAATAAACTGGCTCCATTAAATGTATCCGGTGTGGGAGATCCAGTGGTTGCCCTGGCAACCAAACACTCTGTAGCCCCGCCCAGCAGCGGGCTAAAATACGTATTAAAAGAAAGTTAACAAAACAGCAGTGTGGAGCCTTGGGGCCCACTGCTTGGATCCAGTCGTCCAGGAACGCCAAGGTGAAGCAGCGAGGGACCCAACATAGCCCAGGTGGCAGAGCCGTGGAGGCGTACCGCCAACGCCGACTACCCCCAGACGGCACCGCAGGTTGACCGCGCTGCAAGACAGACAGATGGCAAGAAGCACCCGGATCGGCTCACCCCGTTACCCAAAACTACTGGCTTACCTCTGTCGAGCTGGGGAGGGGATCATCAGCCCGAGGAGAACAACCTCCAAACAGGAAGAGGCCACGCTGGTTACGCACCTGCTCTGGCTGGTAAGTTTGGAGCTGCATACGCGTCAGCGTCCAACCAGCACTCACCACAGATCAACCAGGTCGGCTGTCACAGAGAGGAAGAACTAATGAGGCGGTAAAGTGGATTTTACTTACGGTCACGAACGGGAGCGCGCCACCTCAAACACGCTCTGAGGATTGGAGTCAGAGAGCTGTGCGTGCGCAGCAGGTATACCTGCCTCTTATGAAGGCAGCGTGCCCCGCCCCACAGTCACCAGGATGTCGTCCACCTGGACAAATCTCCACGAACCAAATAGTTCGTCCCACCACATTCTGGAACTAACCTGTGTAACACGATCTTTATGGGTCAGGAGCTTTCTGAGCGAGATGGTTCAAACCCGCAGCTAAGTGGACACGCCACAGATGTCCACGGAGGGACTCATCTCGACACAACACCTGAACCGAACCCTAACCCCGAACCGAACCCGGAACAAGAATCGAGTCGAAGTGAAACTCTGGAGAACGGAGGTCAGGATGTCCGAACCCGAGTGGATCAGGACTCACCGCCCATAGGCGCGCGTCCGAAGGCGCGTTCCCGAGGCGCGGCTCGTCCCACAGGAGGCAGCAGGTTCGGATAGAACACCGAACTCCTACTGGGTCTGGAAGCACCGAGAACCCGGTTCTCCGTAGCGCTGTTCGGCTCTGGTTCCGACGCAGAATGAGCGTCCAGGGTCGGACTGTGCGGTGAGTTTGGGTCGGGGTTCTGGCTTGTTTGCGTGGCAGCGGTTCGGAACCCAGCTGTTCCATCTGGACCGGAACCAACAGGTCCTCCTTCGCTCTCTCGTTCCAGGTGGAGACTGGACCCGTAAGGACTGACCCGGATTAGCGGCAGGGCTTTCAGATCCGAACTCTACTTGTTAACCTGCTCCTGGGTCGGAACCACGAGCTCGCTCCAGCAGCTGGGGGACGGACATGGCCTTCCTCATGAAGAAGAAGAAGTTTAAGTTTCAGGTCCATTTCACCCTGGAGGAGCTGACGGCGGTTCCGTTCGTTAACGGGGTTCTGTTCTGTAAGATCCGCCTCGTGGACCGGGGGAACTTCGCAGTTCTGTCATCCAGGTGAGTCCTCTTCCTGGTGTAGAGCCAGTCCTCACACCTGAGCAGGGGCGGATTGAGACACTAAGGCCAGGCCACCACCAGGGGGCCTCCTGAAGTAAAAGTGTAACAGACCTGAAAGACAGCTTCACGTGTGCCCCGATGTTTTCCTCTACGGTTCAGATTCAGACTCGGTCATTAATGACGTTGGTGGAGTTGTTTTCAGTACAGCGTGCTGACATCTCACGTCCCTGTCTTCACACAACCGTCCACATTCAGCGGCAGGAACAGGCTTTTCAGGTAAAGACTTGTGGTGACCGTACAGCTGATCTGGTCCGTAGGGACCTGTACCGTCCTCCAGAAGGCAGCGATATAAACCGGTGCAATGCAGGGTGTGAAGGACCAGAGAGGATTTTTCCCGCCCGTTGTGTAACGCGTCTTATGCAACATAAATATGTTCTGCTGCTGTGATCTGAGATTCTGTTTAATTCTGTTAAACGTGCCTCCTGCGCATGGTTCTCCTCTCATCTGTCTGAGCACTCCTTCTCTGTGGTCGTCTCCAAGTTTAGGTCCTCCACCGCAGGTGGTTCAGAACGCCTGTGCTCGGCTTCTGACCAAGTCCTCCAAACACACCCACATCACCCCGCTTCTCCTCCAGCTTCATTGGCTCCCAGTCTGCTTCAGGGTTCATTTCAAGATCCTGGTTCTGGTCGTTAGGGCCTTACATGGACAAGCACCATCTTACATTGATGATCTTCTTAGTCCCTACACCCCCAGCAGGTCCCTGAGGTCCAGTGATCAAAGCCTACTGGTTGTCCAGCACCAGGCTAAAGACCAAAGGCTGCTGTGGCCACCAGACTCTGGACCTCTCTCCCCTGAGCCACTGTAGCGGTCAAACGTTATAGCGTGACAACAGCATATCAATTATGACCAATAAGATGTGATGATTCCATATAAATATGAAATTACAACCTGATTGATCTTTGAATGTTTAATCAGAAGATTCTAGTTACTTGTTGAGGGACCATAAACACACTTCGTATTAATTCAGTCAGGTATGTAGTTAAAAAGGGATTTTATTCTTTTCTAAACTAATGATTATACATGACAAGACACGAATAATGAGATGTGATGGAGTGGATATGCGGTGATGGAGTGACATGTAGGTGGTGTGATGTAAGCTAGATGTTCATCAGAATCTTTGTATCTGAAATAATTTGTTGTCTGCTATAAACTAGAGAGTTGATTATTAATAAAACGGCGTCAGACGCAATCCGTTGTGTCTACAAACCCTGGCGGAGACCCCCAGCAGACCCGGACTGTCAGAAGTCGGGTGAACCTCACGGTGCCTGAAGCCAGTAGATTAAACTCCGATACGACCCGTCCAGTCTTGAGATGTCTCCAGGTCACAACAGGAGCTGGAATGCTTGTTTACGCTCAAAGTGGGCGTGGCTCTTAGGGAGCCATCTGGCTGTGTCAGCTTGCAGCGTGCACACTGGTTGACTGTATATCAAAAGAGATGTCTCAAGGATGCTTGTTCCGGATTGGTCGGTTCGGAGCTCCGCTAGAAACTGGATTACTCTGGGAAGTAATTCTTGTTTTAATAAACTACTTTATGATTTCTGGCCATTCTGGCCAATCAGAATGTGCCACGTCTGGAAGGCTTTACCAAAACACCCCTCAGAAAGCCACGCCTTCCTTCAGATACAAGCTTCTTAACACTGTGAAGAAGAGTCTGTAAACTTTATGTGAGGTGCACCTTAATTTGTATCTTATGAAGATGTGTGTGAGTGCAGATCATGATTAACTTGTTAAATCAAACACACACTGATGTGTGATACAAATGGATCAATGTAAGAGCAACATTCATTTCAAAATCTTTGATTCAAGCACAGATTATTCAAACATCTCATTTAAACATCGTTTTACACAGAGAGATGAGGCCTTTTTTCTCAATTTAAACATTTATTTTTTTAATCATATTTTGAAATCTTTTTTATATTTAAATGTTTTTGTTTTTGTGAAGCGCCTTGTGATTTTTATCTTGAGAGGCGCTGTAGAAAAGATCGTTTTCTTTCTTCCACATTAGATGAAATAGGCCAGACACCATCATCACCTGAGAGGAACGGGTACCACTGTCTGGTCAACAGAATCACAGCACAAGCAGAGGCACACGTGTGTGTGTGTGTGTGTGTGTGTGTGTGTGTGTGTGTGTGTGTGTGTGTGTGTGTGTGTGTGTGTGTGTGTGTGTGTGTGTGTGTGTGTGTGTGTGTGTGTGAGCCTACATGTGGTGATAAATGCATCAACTCACTTTAAACTAAACACAAGAAAACCTTCATTCTGCTGTCAAACTTAACTCGATTAAATTTAGTTTTGAAAGTTCGGTAGAAAAGATGCTTTAATACCGTTAAACAAATGTGCTTCACATTCTGATCGTCCTCCATCTTGGAACGCTACCACACAGTGGGCGGCGCGGAGCCTGAATCTACGGTCTCCGGGTTTGCAGCCATCCCTTTCTCCACTTGGAGAGCGTTGCAAAGCAATTCCCTGCCAGTACAACAGAGGGCGTAGCGCTTTGCTGTGCCACCACAACGCTCGTGTAATTGTCCACGATAGTGTATTTACTAATGTGTTTGTATACTTCAACGACTTTTTAACATGGATGAATTTGTCCTTCAGTCTCCTCCACCTCTTCATGCGGTCGCCACCTCTAAACCAATGCCACTCAATAAGCGGGCCGGGTCCGGCATACTTGCTAACCTCCCGATTTTTTTCCAGGAGAGTCCCGAATTTCAGTGCCCCTCCCGAAAATCTCCTGGGGCCACCATTCTCACACATTTCTCCTGATTTCCACCTGGACAGTATTGCTAAACCATCCTTTACTCCTGAAAAAGATCAGGTTTCTACGTGTATTACATTATGGACTCCGCATCGAGGATGCTCTTGATCGCAGAGCTGCAGAGCGCTGATTATAATTCTGCAGGCAGTTGTGTCATGCACATGGCCGCAACAACACTCTCACAGTAGCGCCACCAAAAATATAATTAACACGTGATCATTCATGATCACTCAGAGGTACTTTCTGTCTTTCATTCGTGCCTGATGCTTGACTGCTGCACCCCTCACCAGTGCTCCAGTGACTTGATGTTACTGGCATCGCTGCACGCTAGGGGTTGTATCAACTAGTCGACTAGTCGACTAGTCGACTTCACTGCTCTGTAGTGACTTTTTATGCCTTTCATAGACTAGTCACTGTCACGTGATGATGACCGACGAGATGCAGTCCTCAGAAAAGACAGCAGGTGACGAGCCCCTGCGCGTCAGATACCGACGCGCTGTGCCAGAGCGTCTGCAGTAAAACGGACATTTGACCGAATTGTGACCTTTACCCTCTTGCAATGTGACCTTCCCCTCACCCCTATCCTAACCTTAACCAGCTTGTGCATGCAAAGCTCTGATTGTTGACGCGCTCCAGACATCTGTGTCCTGAGCACGGCCACAGTAACGTTATCAAATCAGGTGTCGCCACCTCAAAAACTAATTTAACGCACAATCGTTCATGTCGGCTCATTTCCTTTTATGTTTTCTGTCTTTTTTTTGTGCCTGATGCGTTTCGCTGCTGCGGAGCGGGGCGCATCACCTGTTTTGTCCTCCGGTGATGCACCTCACTGATGCGGTAGGCGCGCACTCCGCTGTTTTTGCGGTCGGTAGATCTTTTAGAACTGCAGTTCAAAGGTAACTGATGAGGTGAATATATATGAACCCAGGTAGCAGTTTTTCTTTAGGATTGAGAGGAGATGCAGGAAGATAATAAACAGACAGGACAGAAAACTAGTCAAGCAGCCTTTGACACTGTTGACCATCACCTGCTACTGGAGAGGCTGAGAGACTGGGTAGGCCTATCAGGATCTGCTCTGGAGTGGTTGTCCTCTTATCTTTCTGAGCGTTCCTTGGTCAGCTTGCTTCTCACACCAAACCTTCTGTCAGGAATCTTGGCGTGACCTTTGACCCAGCTCTCACCCTGGATTCTCATGTCAGTTCTCTTGATCGCTCTTCCTTCTTCCATCTCAGTAACATTGCTAAGCTGAGTCCCGTTCTGTCCCGCTCTGAACTTGAGACAGTTCTCCACACCTTCATCTCCTCACGCTTAGACTACTGTAACTCTCTTTTCACGTGTCTGAGCAGAACCTCCCTGAACCGTCTACAGGTGGTTCAGAACGCCTGTGCTCGGCTTCTGACCAAGTCCTCCAAACACACCCACATCACCCCGCTTCTCCTCCAGCTTCACTGGCTGCCATTCAACTTCAGGGTTCATTTCAAGATCCTGGTT